>NW_019385024.1:74705-120543 GCF_000671375.1 Centruroides sculpturatus | reverse complement strand
TTTTTAAAGAGATTATTTTAGATAAAAATAATAAGAAGAATAACTTTAAAATTGCCTTTAGAAGTTAAAATAGAAAAGAATTTTGAAATATTTTATACAAATTAATTAAAAATTTAGTTTAAAATTTGTATATATGGATATTTTTGTAAGTATAAATCGAAGTTTGGGTTCTCTAAAGATGCTCAGATGTATTTTTTTAAGAGAAAAATATTAACTTTTTCCTCACTTTTAGCATGGAAGATAACTCTTTGAATTATTTTCCTATAAATTAATTAAAAATTTAAATTAAAATTTGAATTTAACAGTAATTTTTTTCAAACCTCTGAGGATGCTTAAATGCATTTTTTTTGTTTTTTTGGAGAGATAATTTTAGGAAATATAATAATGATAATAATTTTTGAACCATCTTTAGAATTTCTAAAGGCTTATCAATCTCTAAAGATAATTTTGAATTATTTTTCTATAAATTAATTGATAATTCAGTTTAAAATTTGCATGTTTTAACAGTTCTGTTTTTTCAATATAAATCTAATTTTAGAAATTAAGAATGCTTTAAATTCAGGAGAAAAAAAAATGATAATTTGAGAAGCATTTTTAGGGAATTTTAGATACTCAAAATGCTTTAAATTCAGGAAAAAATGATAATTTGAGAAGCATTTTTAGGGAATTTTAGATACTCAAAATGCTTTAAATTCAGGAAAAAATGATAATTTGAGAAGCATTTTTAGGGAATTTTAGATACTCAAAATGCTTTAAATTCAGGAAAAAATGATAATTTGAGAAGCATTTTTAGGGAATTTTAGATACTCAAAATGCTTTAAATTCAGGAAAAAATGATAATTTGAGAAGCATTTTTAGGGAATTTTAGATACTCAAAATGCTTTAAATTCAGGAAAAAATGATAATTTGAGAAGCATTTTTAGGGAATTTTAGATACTCAAAATGCTTTAAATTCAGGAAAAAATGATAATTTGAGAAGCATTTTTAGGGAATTTTAGATACTCAAAATGCTTTAAATTCAGGAAAAAATGATAATTTGAGAAGCATTTTTAGGGAATTTTAGATACTCAAAATGCTTTAAATTCAGGAAAAAATGATAATTTGAGAAGCATTTTTAGGGAATTTTAGATACTCAAAATGCTTTAAATTCAGTTTAAAAAAATAATAATTTATAAAGCATCTTTAGGGGGTTAACGTTAAAGATAAGAATTCCTCCTAAGAGATATTGTCGACAATCTTTAACCAAACTGAGGAATCAGCTAAGGTCATCGAAGCAACTAAGTCAGGTCGATGTCAAAACACGAGAGTTGCATTCCTTCTTACAACAAAACCATTTCGTTTTTCTGCAACTACTAAATCGATGTGAGACCTTCTCCCCTTTTTCCTTTCCCTTTCTCTCTCTCTCTCTCTCTCCAACTTCTAGAATTTCTTCTCTAGACGTATACGGATATGCAAATTCCTAGCAAAAATTACTTTTTAAAAAATGCATAAATGAGGGTGGCATATGTATTATTTGAATAAACCTTAATTTAAATCGATATAAAACTCATTCCGTTTAACTGAATTTTAAAACAACTTTTCTATTAAATAGCTCGTGAGAAAGAAGATAATTATAATAAAAAAAAATACATATATATTTTACTTTAATTAACGAATGAATCTCGCTGTTTTCATTGCTTTTTTTTCCTTTGTTTTCCTTGTTTAATTTCTACAAAAAATAATGGTAAATTCGATGAAAAAAAATTATATATATATAATATAAAGGACGTATTCATTCGAGAGCAATTTTCATGTAAATATATTCATGAATTTCTAAAGCGTAAACATGGAAAATTTTTGGGTCAAGACGGGGATAGAAACCCATTAAACACATCGAAAAAACAGCAATTTTTTTTTTAAATATAGGGCATTCGCCCCAATAATAATAATATAAAATGGCCGCTTTATGAGGTTCTTAACGTCTTCTTACAAGCGAGCACTTTATACTTTTTTGTAGAATAATTTTAAAAATAAATATAACACCGAACCTCGAAATAGCGCGACCCCGAAATAGCGCTACCTTCGTCCAATGCTTCAATACATTATTCGATTATCCTCACATTCTTAAACGAACAATTAATATATAAAAAGTACAATACAAAAGCCAAGTCTCGATATAGCGCAACCCTTAAATAGTGCTAGCTTCATAAATCGCTAATCAATGCTTCAATAAAGCATTTTTAATTACCCGCATATTCTTATATTCGTGTATTAAATTATTTTAAAAAAAAATACGTAAAGCGAAAACTCGACATAACGCCCTTCTAAATAACGACATCGTAGTAGAGAGGTAACGAATATTTCGAATACTTTAAATACACGATTACTCGAACAATGATTAAAATTTTATTCAAAGACACATTACATGAAGCAGAATGTACTGTACAGTACAGTACCTTTAAACCTCGATATAACGTTCTCGTACTTATAAAGTTCTAACGAACATTCGTAGAAGAATTTTTCCCACGAATAATAGCGAAAAATTGTACGATTTAGTGTTTTTTACACGACTTCCAAACACCCAAGAAGACATTTCGTGTGGACCTCGTTAATACGCGCATAATCCTTATCGTCTGAATCACCTCGGTTTAACGCCGTACTGGATTTAGCGCCTGATTTCACAGTCGAACGAGTAATGGATATAATCGGGAAGAGGTTCTTTAATTTTTTCAGGATTTATTTTAAGAAAGAAAAATAGAAGAGGAGGAACAGGAGGAGGAGGAGGAGGAGGAGGAGGAAGAAGAAGAATATAAATTTGTTGCCGGTTTATATTTCCGAAACGGAAATTACTTTAGACAGACGTCAAAAGTTTTATAAGAAAATTCTTAAACAGCAACAATTCCCCGAAGAGACGCATTAGAAATGGCCCACAGCCATACTTTGTTAGGTTAGAAAGAAGATGGGAAAAAGGAATGTTTCGCGAATTAGCGCCAGGAAAAAACTTTCTATATATAAAACAATACAAGTTGTATTCGAATCACGTGGGTGGAATGGAAGGACAATACAGAGGGTTTTTTTTTTCAGCCCCGTAGCTGCGCTAGAAGCCCACAAAAATGGCGAATTACTATAGCGACACAATACAATTCAATAAGTATTTCTCTTGATTCTTGATTGTCATCGGGCTATTTCCAAAAGGATTTCTTTCTCCAATTTTCTTTCCTCGCCAATTTATATTTAATAACTACCTCTACAATGTTTCCCCCCTCTCTCTTTCTTTAATTCGCGGACTCTAGTAAAATATACTTGGTGGTGGCCCAATAGTTAGTTAACCGTTTATAATCGGTTCGATTTGTATTCTAATAAGACTGGGAATTCGATGGTTAACCGAATTTTGGACACCCCACAAAAGAATGTACGTTTTACCAAGATGTTTTTTACGTCATTATACGCTTTAGTAGTAAGAATGACGCCATAAATTATTCCAGAAAGACAATAATTTCGACTTTATATCGGTTAACCGACTTTTGGGTTCACCCTTATATATATATAGGCTATATATATATAAATCTATTGGCTAAATTAATTAAATTTTGCATCTTATACATTAACAAGGCGTCTTTCTTGTTCCCATATTCACTTTTTTTTTTTCTTTCTTTAATGGTCAATAACGTTGTTTATGCTTGAAGTGTTGGCAAACTTCTGTTTACCGACTTTGATCCTCAGGAAAGCTGTCTTCTAGATGACATCCATCGCCCTTCTAACCACAAAAATCCGTCAAGTCACCGATCCAAAGCGATTATTCAGCAGAAAAATATAAAATTTATATATATATATATATATATATATATATAAATTTAGCATAAAAATCGCTTAAAATTTAATCAGTTTACACGCCGAATCCCCCAGTAAAAAATAGAGGAAATTGTTTAAATTTCCATCCTTTTCCCCAAACTTATTAATTTTTAAACACTGAAAATTAATGTAGAAGGTTAAATAATTAAATAAAAATGCAGGGAAAAAAATGAATATAATTATATAAAATATTGAAGACAAACAGGACAAGAATCATCATCATTATCATCGTTTGGCTTGAGGCGTCGACTGGGTAAATTATTGGCCAATAGAAAAGGACCGTGTTTACACGAAAACCGAGCCGTGTATGACGTTTTTTCATGGATACACCTGGACATTCTCACCATCGTCTCTCCCGCAGGTCAACAAGCTCAGCATTTACATGGAAAAATCCCTTGGAAAAGATGCATCTTGTTCGTTCAATAGAAACATTAGCATAGTTTTTGTTAACGGGGATAGATGGAGACTAGGCTTAATCCACGGGCAGAAAGAAAGAAAAATGTTCGAGATAAGGAATTCCCACATCTTCTAGAAAAGAAAACTTTAGCCCCCTTCTTTGTAAAAGCTTTCCTGCTTTAATCTTAACAGTTTGGTACTAGAGTAAACAAGAAAAAAAGTTCTTCCTTAATGTAAACCTCACTTTAAAATTGTTTCTCCTGCTCTTCCTTAATGTAAACCTCATTTTAAAATTGTTTCTCCTGCTCTTCCTTAATNCCGAGTTTATTAATGGACCAAATGGAAAATCTTTACTTGAGATTTAAGAAACGAGTAGGAGAAGTTTATTTGTTTTATTTTTTCCACTTGTGATTAATTCTTAGAATACATTTTTCGAATAACTTCATCTCTATGAATTTATTCTTTCGAATTAATGAGATTCTCTCGTATATAAATATATATATTACGTTTTTCTTGAGAGAATTTATCATCAGAGAGATTTTTCATCAAAGAATTCTTCTCCAACTGAGTTATATCATAATTCTCTATCCTTTATATTATTTAAATACATTCATTCTGTAAATATGGATTTAAAGAATTCTTCTATTCGACCTTCAAATTTACTGACGGATGAAGGGTTTATCCAGAATCTTTTGAACTTTCAATGCACTGCTGGATGAAGGACTCTTCCAGAACTGATTTTGTTAATCTTCACACCATTTCTGGATGAAGGACCCTTCCAGAAGTCTTCTTGTCAACCTTTAGGGCACTGTTGGATGAAGGGTTCTCCAGACTCTTCCAGCTTCTCTTCATTTCACCTAGTCCAACTCATCGCTTCCCCTTTGTTTTCTTTGTTTTCTAATGTTACTCATTCCATCTGGATTTAAAGAATAAAGCTAAAAATTAAATAATTAAAAAATAAATTGTTTTAAAATGTAAATGTATATATTAAAAATAAACTAAAATGGTACGCTTTAGTTGGAATTTATTGATTTACTTGAAAAGCCGAATTCAATTTAACGTTATTTATTCTTCTGTGATTAATTCTTCTTTCTTTTTTTAAAAGAAAAATCATTCTCCAAATATGCAGGAAACTATACATTCTAGAAAGGATATGAATAAATTTAGCTTAAATAAATTTTCTTTAATAATTTCCGAGTTTCCTTCTACATAGAAAGAGAATATTTGCTACAAAAACAGGAAATTCCTTATCAGGAAGATAAGAAATTTCTCTTTTTTTAATAAAAAAAAATAGTAGTTGAACTGATAATTTTTTAAATATAGACTTAAAAATATATATATTTATTATTATTATTTTTTTAACTAAAAAAAAATAGAATAAAATCGTTAAATTCTTTTTCAAAGTACTTAATGGTTTCTTGGTTATCATCAAAAATAAGGATAAATAAAAATGGATGCTGCCACAATGACCCTTCATAATCTATTATTTGACGAATTTTGCCTTCGAAATGAGGATTGATGATCGACAACGATCATCAATCACCGGATCGATCTATAATGAACTGCTTCTCATAATCCCAACTTCAAACCTTGATCGACTTTATAGATGATACCTTTCATTTAATAACAATTTTTATTAAATTTGCTAATTAGAAAAGTTAATATTTTTATTTTTTAAATTATACACTTAAAAATCTTTGATATTAAATAAAAATTATCCGAAGATAACGGTTTTTTTTCTTTAAAAAAGACGAAATTTTAGTACAATCAAATAGGAGATTGATAACTTAGAGAATAAAATGATGATGATGATGATGGTGGTAAATTAATTTTAAAAAATTATTTTCAGCTGTTGTTATAGTTCTTTGCATAAATTTAAACACGTTATTTCATCAAATTTAATTAGAATTTCTAACATTTTTTCCCTTTTGTTCTCAGAGTTTGGCTTTATTCTTAACTCTAACATGCCTGACAGTTTGGAAGAAAAGTGCAATATCCACATTCTTAAACAGAATGCATAATGTTGCTTACATTCTACTTTCATATGCATTTATATGCTAATTTTTATACACAAAATAATATTAAATATCTTATTATATCTATGTAATTTGAATCTTTACACTGTAATTTTTTCCCCTCCTTTTTTATTGTCGTATCGATTTAAATGATGGTTTATACAAAAAAAAACACGAAAAAATATTTAAAATTTTTGGGAAAAAGTATTTTATTTTCATTTTTCTAAAGGGAAATTTTCTGTTTAATCCAATTTATAACGCTTTTTTCCTCCTTAAACGTCTCGAAAATTGTGTTGTGAAGTCAATTTTAAAACATCAGACAAACACTCATAAAAAANAAAAAGTTCTTCCTTAATGTAAACCTCACTTTAAAATTGTTTCTCCTGCTCTTCCTTAATGTAAACCTCATTTTAAAATTGTTTCTCCTGCTCTTCCTTAATGTAAACCTCACTTTAAAATTGTTTCTCCTGCTCTTCCTTAATGTAAACCTCATTTTAAAATTGTTTCTCCTGCTCTTCCTTAATGTAAACCTCACTTTAAAATTGTTTCTCCTGCTCTTCCTTAATGTAAACCTCATTTTAAAATTGTTTCTCCTGCTCTTCCTTAATGTAAACCTCACTTTAAAATTGTTTCTCCTGCTCTTCCTTAATGTAAACCTCATTTTAAAATTGTTTCTCCTGCTCTTCCTTAATGTAAACCTCACTTTAAAATTGTTTCTCCTGCTCTTCCTTAATGTAAACCTCATTTTAAAATTGTTTCTCCTGCTCTTCCTTAATGTAAACCTCACTTTAAAATTGTTTCTCCTGCTCTTCCTTAATGTAAACCTCATTTTAAAATTGTTTCTCCTGCTCTTCCTTAATGTAAACCTCACTTTAAAATTGTTTCTCCTGCTCTTCCTTAATGTAAACCTCATTTTAAAATTGTTTCTCCTGCTCTTCCTTAATGTAAACCTCACTTTAAAATTGTTTCTCCTGCTCTTCCTTAATGTAAACCTCATTTTAAAATTGTTTCTCCTGCTCTTCCTTAATGTAAACCTCACTTTAAAATTGTTTCTCCTGCTCTTCCTTAATGTAAACCTCATTTTAAAATTGTTTCTCCTGCTCTTCCTTAATGTAAACCTCACTTTAAAATTGTTTCTCCTGCTCTTCCTTAATGTAAACCTCATTTTAAAATTGTTTCTCCTGCTCTTCCTTAATGTAAACCTCACTTTAAAATTGTTTCTCCTGCTCTTCCTTAATGTAAACCTCATTTTAAAATTGTTTCTCCTGCTCTTCCTTAATGTAAACCTCACTTTAAAATTGTTTCTCCTGCTCTTCCTTAATGTAAACCTCATTTTAAAATTGTTTCTCCTGCTCTTCCTTAATGTAAACCTCACTTTAAAATTGTTTCTCCTGCTCTTCCTTAATGTAAACCTCATTTTAAAATTGTTTCTCCTGCTCTTCCTTAATGTAAACCTCACTTTAAAATTGTTTCTCCTGCTCTTCCTTAATGTAAACCTCATTTTAAAATTGTTTCTCCTGCTCTTCCTTAATGTAAACCTCACTTTAAAATTGTTTCTCCTGCTCTTCCTTAATGTAAACCTCATTTTAAAATTGTTTCTCCTGCTCTTCCTTAATGTAAACCTCACTTTAAAATTGTTTCTCCTGCTCTTCCTTAATGTAAACCTCATTTTAAAATTGTTTCTCCTGCTCTTCCTTAATGTAAACCTCACTTTAAAATTGTTTCTCCTGCTCTTCCTTAATGTAAACCTCATTTTAAAATTGTTTCTCCTGCTCTTCCTTAATGTAAACCTCACTTTAAAATTGTTTCTCCTGCTCTTCCTTAATGTAAACCTCATTTTAAAATTGTTTCTCCTGCTCTTCCTTAATGTAAACCTCACTTTAAAATTGTTTCTCCTGCTCTTCCTTAATGTAAACCTCATTTTAAAATTGTTTCTCCTGCTCTTCCTTAATGTAAACCTCACTTTAAAATTGTTTCTCCTGCTCTTCCTTAATGTAAACCTCATTTTAAAATTGTTTCTCCTGCTCTTCCTTAATGTAAACCTCACTTTAAAATTGTTTCTCCTGCTCTTCCTTAATGTAAACCTCATTTTAAAATTGTTTCTCCTGCTCTTCCTTAATGTAAACCTCACTTTAAAATTGTTTCTCCTGCTCTTCCTTAATGTAAACCTCATTTTAAAATTGTTTCTCCTGCTCTTCCTTAATGTAAACCTCACTTTAAAATTGTTTCTCCTGCTCTTCCTTAATGTAAACCTCATTTTAAAATTGTTTCTCCTGCTCTTCCTTAATGTAAACCTCACTTTAAAATTGTTTCTCCTGCTCTTCCTTAATGTAAACCTCATTTTAAAATTGTTTCTCCTGCTCTTCCTTAATGTAAACCTCACTTTAAAATTGTTTCTCCTGCTCTTCCTTAATGTAAACCTCATTTTAAAATTGTTTCTCCTGCTCTTCCTTAATGTAAACCTCACTTTAAAATTGTTTCTCCTGCTCTTCCTTAATGTAAACCTCATTTTAAAATTGTTTCTCCTGCTCTTCCTTAATGTAAACCTCACTTTAAAATTGTTTCTCCTGCTCTTCCTTAATGTAAACCTCATTTTAAAATTGTTTCTCCTGCTCTTCCTTAATGTAAACCTCACTTTAAAATTGTTTCTCCTGCTCTTCCTTAATGTAAACCTCATTTTAAAATTGTTTCTCCTGCTCTTCCTTAATGTAAACCTCACTTTAAAATTGTTTCTCCTGCTCTTCCTTAATGTAAACCTCATTTTAAAATTGTTTCTCCTGCTCTTCCTTAATGTAAACCTCACTTTAAAATTGTTTCTCCTGCTCTTCCTTAATGTAAACCTCATTTTAAAATTGTTTCTCCTGCTCTTCCTTAATGTAAACCTCACTTTAAAATTGTTTCTCCTGCTCTTCCTTAATGTAAACCTCATTTTAAAATTGTTTCTCCTGCTCTTCCTTAATGTAAACCTCACTTTAAAATTGTTTCTCCTGCTCTTCCTTAATGTAAACCTCATTTTAAAATTGTTTCTCCTGCTCTTCCTTAATGTAAACCTCACTTTAAAATTGTTTCTCCTGCTCTTCCTTAATGTAAACCTCATTTTAAAATTGTTTCTCCTGCTCTTCCTTAATGTAAACCTCACTTTAAAATTGTTTCTCCTGCTCTTCCTTAATGTAAACCTCATTTTAAAATTGTTTCTCCTGCTCTTCCTTAATGTAAACCTCACTTTAAAATTGTTTCTCCTGCTCTTCCTTAATGTAAACCTCATTTTAAAATTGTTTCTCCTGCTCTTCCTTAATGTAAACCTCACTTTAAAATTGTTTCTCCTGCTCTTCCTTAATGTAAACCTCATTTTAAAATTGTTTCTCCTGCTCTTCCTTAATGTAAACCTCACTTTAAAATTGTTTCTCCTGCTCTTCCTTAATGTAAACCTCATTTTAAAATTGTTTCTCCTGCTCTTCCTTAATGTAAACCTCACTTTAAAATTGTTTCTCCTGCTCTTCCTTAATGTAAACCTCATTTTAAAATTGTTTCTCCTGCTCTTCCTTAATGTAAACCTCACTTTAAAATTGTTTCTCCTGCTCTTCCTTAATGTAAACCTCATTTTAAAATTGTTTCTCCTGCTCTTCCTTAATGTAAACCTCACTTTAAAATTGTTTCTCCTGCTCTTCCTTAATGTAAACCTCATTTTAAAATTGTTTCTCCTGCTCTTCCTTAATGTAAACCTCACTTTAAAATTGTTTCTCCTGCTCTTCCTTAATGTAAACCTCATTTTAAAATTGTTTCTCCTGCTCTTCCTTAATGTAAACCTCACTTTAAAATTGTTTCTCCTGCTCTTCCTTAATGTAAACCTCATTTTAAAATTGTTTCTCCTGCTCTTCCTTAATGTAAACCTCACTTTAAAATTGTTTCTCCTGCTCTTCCTTAATGTAAACCTCATTTTAAAATTGTTTCTCCTGCTCTTCCTTAATGTAAACCTCACTTTAAAATTGTTTCTCCTGCTCTTCCTTAATGTAAACCTCATTTTAAAATTGTTTCTCCTGCTCTTCCTTAATGTAAACCTCACTTTAAAATTGTTTCTCCTGCTCTTCCTTAATGTAAACCTCATTTTAAAATTGTTTCTCCTGCTCTTCCTTAATGTAAACCTCACTTTAAAATTGTTTCTCCTGCTCTTCCTTAATGTAAACCTCATTTTAAAATTGTTTCTCCTGCTCTTCCTTAATGTAAACCTCACTTTAAAATTGTTTCTCCTGCTCTTCCTTAATGTAAACCTCATTTTAAAATTGTTTCTCCTGCTCTTCCTTAATGTAAACCTCACTTTAAAATTGTTTCTCCTGCTCTTCCTTAATGTAAACCTCATTTTAAAATTGTTTCTCCTGCTCTTCCTTAATGTAAACCTCACTTTAAAATTGTTTCTCCTGCTCTTCCTTAATGTAAACCTCATTTTAAAATTGTTTCTCCTGCTCTTCCTTAATGTAAACCTCACTTTAAAATTGTTTCTCCTGCTCTTCCTTAATGTAAACCTCATTTTAAAATTGTTTCTCCTGCTCTTCCTTAATGTAAACCTCACTTTAAAATTGTTTCTCCTGCTCTTCCTTAATGTAAACCTCATTTTAAAATTGTTTCTCCTGCTCTTCCTTAATGTAAACCTCACTTTAAAATTGTTTCTCCTGCTCTTCCTTAATGTAAACCTCATTTTAAAATTGTTTCTCCTGCTCTTCCTTAATGTAAACCTCACTTTAAAATTGTTTCTCCTGCTCTTCCTTAATGTAAACCTCATTTTAAAATTGTTTCTCCTGCTCTTCCTTAATGTAAACCTCACTTTAAAATTGTTTCTCCTGCTCTTCCTTAATGTAAACCTCATTTTAAAATTGTTTCTCCTGCTCTTCCTTAATGTAAACCTCACTTTAAAATTGTTTCTCCTGCTCTTCCTTAATGTAAACCTCATTTTAAAATTGTTTCTCCTGCTCTTCCTTAATGTAAACCTCACTTTAAAATTGTTTCTCCTGCTCTTCCTTAATGTAAACCTCATTTTAAAATTGTTTCTCCTGCTCTTCCTTAATGTAAACCTCACTTTAAAATTGTTTCTCCTGCTCTTCCTTAATGTAAACCTCATTTTAAAATTGTTTCTCCTGCTCTTCCTTAATGTAAACCTCACTTTAAAATTGTTTCTCCTGCTCTTCCTTAATGTAAACCTCATTTTAAAATTGTTTCTCCTGCTCTTCCTTAATGTAAACCTCACTTTAAAATTGTTTCTCCTGCTCTTCCTTAATGTAAACCTCATTTTAAAATTGTTTCTCCTGCTCTTCCTTAATGTAAACCTCACTTTAAAATTGTTTCTCCTGCTCTTCCTTAATGTAAACCTCATTTTAAAATTGTTTCTCCTGCTCTTCCTTAATGTAAACCTCACTTTAAAATTGTTTCTCCTGCTCTTCCTTAATGTAAACCTCATTTTAAAATTGTTTCTCCTGCTCTTCCTTAATGTAAACCTCATTTTAAAATTGTTTCTCCTGCTCTTCCTTAATGTAAACCTCACTTTAAAATTGTTTCTCCTGCTCTTCCTTAATGTAAACCTCACTTTAAAATTGCCTTTTTTTCTCTTGATATAAACCTCAATTTAAGGAAAAGCAGGAGGAAACAATTTTAAAGAGAATCTCAGATTAAAATTGCTTTCTTCCGCCGTCTCTTAACATAAGCCTCAATTTACAATTGCTTTATGATAAATTTAGTATAACGAATCATCCATTAATTTAAAAAATTTAATAGACTCGAATGTTCATTAATGAGTTCTGAAAGTGTAATTTGTTCTTTTCTAATTGAACGAGTAAAATGAAGATGTATAACGTTGTCCACTTCAATAATTAACCTTTAGAAAAATTATAATAATAATATTAAAATGGATTTAATTTAGTACGAACTCTTCTTTTTAACTCAATGATTAATTAACGAAGGGGGTGGAAATTGCTAGGAGTTTAATGTTTTCGTCAGACACGATTTTGATGAAGAAGTATTGCTTCTTGAAGAACAGGAGCACTCCTTATCGATTATAGATATTGATAACTCCATAGAACTGCTCCTTTTTTGTGATTTTCTCTTACAGAAAAAGGTATACTTGACGTATTTTTAATGAGAGAATCACCTTAAAATCCCGATAACAAATTGAATACTCCTCAATTCTCTTCCTTTATGAACGTTAAAAACGAATTGAAAAGCTTTCCTTCCCCCCTCTTCTATAATTAAACTTAATTACCTAACAAAATTTTTATCGTTGCAACTTCCTTTTGCCAATCAAAAATTCACTATTTCGAGGTGATTAAATATATCTTCTGGTCACGACTTTTACATATTTTACCAATTCTTAATTAATGAACTCTTCAATGAATATCTCCGGGTTATTTAGAGTATCAATATGTTCGCTTGATTAACTTACAACTTTGCCCGGTATTTTATAATAAATTGACTGAAATTTTAATTTGTTTATGTTTATACTAAGATAATGACTGTATTAAACGACATTATGTATAAATTACAATTAAATATTACGGTTATTTTAAATGATATTGTTATAGATGCGTGCCATTGTTCTGGTGGATTAAACGGGCAAATTTACTTAATTACCATTAAGTTGATGTTAAATAAAACAATACAAAGTCTGTAAATTATTAAATAATGTTGTTAAATATCGAAAAATCTTCTATTCTTCTAGTAAATACGACATTTTCCGGGTGTATCAATACACCACTTGACCTAAGAGACTCGAACATGTTCGATACACCCATAATCTTTGAATACGATGAAGAGGAACGGGAATATTTTTGGGGGTAAAAAATATATATTTTTTTTATATAAAAAAACCTATCTATGTGTAAAATCCTCCACGATTTTTCTCTATATTTCCCTAGGAATTTAGTATATATTTTTATATATTTTTTCTTCAGATCCCCGCATGAATTTTCCGCAAGTAGCTTGTAGTTGACCATCACAAACTTCTAACAAAACAATAGTAAAGATATATCTTGTCTATATAAATTTTATTCGTGGTTTTATTTTCCCATTTTCGTGTCTTTTTCGGCGATTTTAGTATATATTGAAAGATAACAAAACAATTTTTTCCACGTTCTAAAAAAAATCCCCATCTTGCAATAATAAAAAAAACGTAGTTATTCGTGGATTATTTGCAGAGTTTTGTGCAGTTTAAATGATTAAAAAATTTAAAAAAAAAATCGTTAACAATGGATTGTCGTGCGATAAAAGTTTGAAAAGACATTGCCGGAGGTAGAATAACTGATTAGCATCAAGTAAGATTTTTGGGAAAGAAGACGTCAGTGGTTAAATGGCGCATCGTGTTACAGATGACTCACCAATCAATAACACGGACTGTCATTGCACACACTCAAGCTGTATGCGTGTAGATCAGGTGGAAACAACTCCAGATGTCATACGATGCTCCCAAATACTCATCTGAGACTGAAACTGTAAACAAGAGAAACCAACACACGTTTCCACTTCACACTTTCATATATCTTATAATTGATTCTCGCCGATATAACTCGTCTTATTGACGTTTTAAACTTTAAAAAAAACTACAGAAAACTTTTTAAAATATACCGAAAATTAATGTATATATATATATATTTCTCCCTGTAATTTTTTTATTATTTTTATATGAAGAATTCGATTGATTATTACATTCATAGACATCACGCCGATTGATCTTGGTATTTTAGTTCTTTAGAAGGGAGAGAATCAATCATTTATGTCAATCTCCCACAGACTACGTAACTGACAAAGAAAGAAAAGACAAATGGAAAAACCTTTTATAGATTTCTTCAATTAATTCCTCGTACGAATGGTGTAGAAAGTAGAGCAAAATTAAAGTGGAATTTTTTTATATAATAACCGACGTTCTTCACAACTTTCCCGGTTATAATTTAATTTGATCGAAGTTACGAGTCAATTTTTTTTTTCCTTTCTTTCTAAATAACTACATAAAATCATTCATATCTTTAAGTTAGTCGCTAACCGCCAACAAGATAGCATTTCTCATAACACCTTCAATGACAGATATACAAATTACGTAGCGTGTAACAAAGATATATGATAGAAAATGCGCTTGCCTTCGACTCTAAACTACAAGCTATCTAAAGAGTGCTGCTGTTGTCATGACGACCAACCCTAGGCGGAGTAAGCATCTATTCCAAATATACGGTCATGATCTGGTAGAAGACCTGTTTCGGTAGAGAAGCGATGAAAACCCCGTTCATCGATAAAGGTACCTCCGGTTTCGGCGCTTCTACATCCCGATATAATTCTTCATTTTTCCGATAATACATCTCTGTTTTCACTTCAAAAATTATAGTTCTTTCATCCTAACGTATCTACAACATTAGATTAACCTTTAAGGTGACCAACTTTAACTTATTTTATCAATTTTCTATCCAGAGTAACTCCGAAACTCTTCGTAAACATGGCACTTTTCTAAGGAAGAAGAAGAAGAAAAAATGTCTGGATACTTGTGGATTTTTCAAATTTCTTTTGTTAAATCAAATGAGTATTAATAATACGATATTACGAAGTAGAATATCTTCTTGTTAATCTACTTTTGTATTAATTAAAAGTGGAAAGGGTACACTTGTGTGGACTTTCGAGTGGTTTGGTATAGTCGTTAATGATTTCCTGTTGAGTATAAACTTGATTTAAACGTTAAAAAAATTCATTTCAATCTTAAATAAATAAGATTTCATTATGTTAAATGAATATTTATCTTAATTAGTTAGAAAAATTTATAATTATAAATTGAAAAAGGCCGATGGGAAAGACCTAATTCGTTGGACAATTCTTTTTTTTTTTCCTACGTTACTTCTTCCCACTTTTATCGCCTTTGGCTCTCGTTACGCATGTTTAAATTATAATTTTGTTATTGAAAATTGCTACAGAAACGATTATTAAAGCAATTAGTTAATAAAATTTTACATTAAATTATATTAAAAATAACAAAAGAGTTAAATTTTATGATATGTAATGGAGTAATATTTCATATTTTTCTATTGTTACTTTGCGAATTTTTCAACGGATTTATTACGCTATCGTAACGTGTTATAAATCAAAATTTCTCTCTTCCCTTTCTCTATTCTTATAAGAGTATTGGATTAATTCCGTTTGAAGCATTAAAGAGGATTACAGCGCTCTTTGTTCTACTAGCGGCAGATGCGAAACGTATCGTTATAAATTTCGCATAGATACGGATGAAAATTTTGCAATTTTCTTTAATGCTAGTCAAACTTTACAATAAATTTTTATATTTTATAATATTTGTTGCTTTATTAAATTATTAAATTCGACAAATCTATGCTACATAATTTATTATTGAGAGAAATTTTTTTTCCTCTCTCTCTCTCTCTTCTGGAGCGTAATATATCTCCTTTTATCCTATTTTATCTTCAGATTAATGTCAACTTCTACCTCTTTGACAGTTATTTTAATAGAAATTTAAAGGAAAATTGTTGAAATTTATTAAATAAATATTCGGTTTAGTAATGATTAAATATAGAATTAACAAAATTATTTTTGTTTTTTCGTAAAAAAAAATAAAAATAAAAATATTCGAAGGAAAAAAAAATAAGAAAACATTTTGAAGAAATGTGTGATCAATTCTTTTGTCATCTGTACTTGAGTTTTTCTTATATATATAATTTTTTTTATCGTGTAGAAGTTTGATAAACTTGATTAAAGTGTAAAAAATCAGTTTAAATTCCAATTAGATACTATACAAATACAATTAACTTATGCAGAATTATAATTAGAACTCCAAAATTGGACTTTTTATTGTAAATATAAGGCAAAAACGGACTTAAAATAACTTAATTTATTTAGTTTTTTTTTTAAATTTAGATAGGGCCTAGATGAAGTCATTGAGCCCATCTACTAGTATACGTGGGCCCTTCTCCATAAGCCTTAAAAATTCACTACTAATCGAAAAGAAACTTTAATTTATATCACTCTCGTATCATTTTTAATATAAAAAAACGTAGATTTTGGAACCCTCTCTAAGTCAAAGGGACTTCTGTTAATCTCCATTTATCATAACTTCATTATAATATAAATTTTACATTCAACTTTAGTCTTGTATACCAATCTCATTTTGGGACCTTTATGCAGTCGATTTTTTATGAAGATAAACGTGGTCCAAAAATTAATTAACCAAATATATTTTAAGATTACAACATAGTTAACTGACTTTTGGTCCACCCTTTAAAATGTAAAGTGTGAAAGAAAACGATATCAACAACAAATCAGTTTGGACTTAAGAGAAGTTTAATGAGGTCGAAAAATACCCCCTTTTTTTTCCTCCTCTCCTCAACGAAAAAAGGACCCAATATTTAGGTTAAAACAAGAATTTTTCCCTCACAGACGGGTTATAATTAGGTTGACAGAGTTCGATCGTTACAGTATTTTTGCTTACGTTGCATAATTAGGGAGGAGAAAGATGGAGAAAAGATCGAATGAAAACTATAATTGTTAATTAAAGATTTAATGTAATAGATTTTTTAAAAAAAATGAATTTTTATAAATTTATATGCATATTTAAAGTATTTACGTAGATGTAAAACTGCAAATGCAAAGACTTTAACAAACAAGCAATTCATTTTGAGATCTTCACAATAGTAACATTGTTTACCGAATGTAAATAACTTCCATCGAAATTACACAAATTTCCATATTAATGGATGCAATTTAACTTCTATTGTTATGTCAACAAACTTGGCAAACACTGGATATACTCCCAAATTATATATATATATATACTAGTATATAAGGTTACTCTCTTGTTTTTTTTTCCTTCCCTTTCATCTCCATCCTCCTGCATCCCGAAGAACTGGACAAGTCGAATTGGATCGGGTCCAAAATTCTGGATTCTCTTTTAGTTATTTTGAAATTTTGTTGTAGAAAATTTAATTTTAAACAGGTAAATATTTGCTAAGTAATCAAGAAACTGTTTCCTTTTCGTGTGACTAAAACAAAGGATTATAATTATATAAATTCTTCAACTTTTAACGTAAGTTAACTTTTCTATAGAATGGTTTAATTATTACTTTATCCTGTTAATTTTATCCTTAAAGGATCCTGTTAAAAAAGTTTATCTCATCTATTCCAAGGATAAAATTGTAAGCTAAAAGAACAATCTACAACTTACTCAGGCTTTAATCCTGTAGGATCTACTCAAAGGATTCGTTAGATTTTAATGGAAGGATCTAATTATTAGTTTTTTTTTTCCTCCTTTAAAGTTTGGTAGGATCAATTCAGAACATAAATCTTAAGGTTAAAATTATCAATGTTAAAGGATCAATTTACGACTTACTCATCGATCGTAAAAGTTTAATGATTGATCCTATAATTTTTATGCGGGTGATCCTATATAAAAATGGTAGGACGTACTTATAGGATCATTATTTATAATATAAAACTTGCAGTTTTATATTATAAATAATGTTATTTATAATATAAAATAAATTTTATATTATAAATAACTTGAGTAGGAAAAAGATTTAAAATAAAATAAAAATAGCTCTTGGAGAGTGGAGATGAGGAGGAGGAGGAGGAGAGAGAGAGATGTTAGATGTTGTTCCTACCATATCCAATTTCTACCGTAGAAAATACGTCTAAAATATATTTCTCGTTTAACGTGATAAAAAATTTAATGCTGAAAGAATAATTTATAAAATTTTGAATAATTTTTCTTTAAGTATGTTACGTTGACCTCTAAATTCAGGTGCATCACATTTATGTGGAGATAACTTGTGATCAATTAAATAAATGAAGCTGTAACCTTTTAATCTTAAAAAAAATTGAAAATGTTAAATGTAAGGAAGGTTATTTTATCTTAATTTTCTGTCATTTGTGGAATACAGTAGAACCTCGATTATCCGCCCCCCCCGATCAACCGACCCCTCGGTTAACCGACAGTCCTAGTCGGCAAATTTCAAATGTCCGCTAGTGATGTGGCGCTACAATATTTGGCTATGTCTTGGCTACTTTAATATTATTTTTACGTGTTTTAGCTGGCAACACTCATTCGACCATGAAATGGAGCCAGTATTTAAACGAAGCTTAATTTTCTAATTTTTAACGATACAATAGCAACGATTATTATTTTAAAAAATTTTTGTTAGGCTTAACATCGATGAAAATTCAACGCAAAATAGGTTAATAGCGATATACTAATATACTAATTACATGGGATATAATAATATACTACACTAATAATGGATTTTTCATACTTTTCGGTTATCCGACTTTTCAATTATCCGACCAACCCCAGTCCCCAATTAGGGCGGATAATCGAGGTTCTACTGTATGTGCATGAATTTATATATAATTGCACTATGTTATACTTGACTCACTAACATCTCTACATAAATACATGTACACGTAGAGAGCAAAAATGGCTGAAAATAAAGATAAAATATTTTTGAAATAAATTAAAACTCAAATTATTAAAATATATAAGTTATACGGTTGCAGTATCTTATGAATTATAAAATAGTGAAGCCATAATTAATAATTATGACTTTACAATTTCAGAGAAAATAATTGAACTTCCCTTTTAAAATCTTAAATTTTAGGAGAAAAATATGTTTAATATTTTTACTTAAATTTCAATATTTAAATTTAATAATATATTAAAAGCTTTATAAAATATGTTTCTCATATCTTAATCTGTGAATTTAAATATAAAAATGTTATAATTTAACATAATTAGAAGTAAGATAATGTACTAGACCTGAGAGAGATGAGCTAGGGCATGGTCATTTAAAAATGTAGAGCCTTTTCCCTTTCAAAAGCTATAAGAAATCGAATTTTTCATTATCTAACAAAAGAAAGTTCAATTTATATCACTTTCTGATCACGTTTTCCTATGTTTGATTGAATTTTTCTGGTCTTTCTGTGAATATACAAAAGGTATGAAATGATAAAGAAGAAACCAAAGGGCCTCACTGACTCTCCCCTTATGTGATTCTTAATACAGTATTTTCCTAATACTTCAGAATGATATTTATCTTCAAGTAGCCTGAGTTTGAAGGGTGTTCAACATATAAACACTCTTCAAACTCTTAACAGTTACTTTCATGTTACTGGAAGAGTGTTGGAGTTATAAACTATTAAAAAATATGCTAATAGAAAGTTTAATTTATTACTTATGAAATTATTATATATATAAATGGAGGAATATTAGTGCAGCTCTTATGTTAAAGACTCTAGAATGTGTAGTAACATAAAATTTATGTTCTAGAGTAACATATGAGTTAATGAGTGAATTAATTTTTGAATTTTTCCAGTGATTATCATGCTCTTAACGAATTTATTTTCTGACATATGGAAGCAGGAAGAGTTAAAATATTGAGAATTAATGAAACCCTGGCCCCAGTCACTATTGTGAGGCCCCTTAGAAAGTCAGGGCCATATTTACACCTAAGTTAAACAAGCTTTAGCTTAAGGCATTTACATAGTAAAAGGGCCTCTTATATTATAGCTTAGAGTTTCAGCAAGTTTAAATTAAACCTTATCGATAGGCATAAAATATATGGATAAAATCAATAAAAAGTCTGATTTTTCACCATTTGTTAAATGTAACTTTCATTTTTATAACAATTTCATATCAAGTTTTTGCATAAAAGACTAAATTTTAAGACCTCTCTGCGGAGCTGAACTAAGTTATAACATATATCAAGCCATTCCCCTTCCATTTTTGAATAATAAATTCAAAAATGTAAGGCCCTAAGTTATAAAAACTCATAACAAAAGGCCCTAAACTGTAACTTGTTTAGCTTATGTGCATTTTAGTTATGAAGCTTAATAACTCCCGTGCCTTTTGTCGAAAATTTTTGAAATTTTTCAGGGAGGGAGATTTGTGTGTAAGGGGAATCGATGCTATTAAATTTTGGCGGTTAAAGACAGAAGGATTGGAGAGATAGAAGGGAGTTACGTGTCGTATCCTGATTTATATCGACTTTTATTCTTATATTTAACAATTTTACACTGTAAATAAATATTACATTAAATTATTTAGTAATTAAAGTGACGATTTCATTAATAAAAAGATTTCTTTTTCGTTTCTGATGTTTATTATAATGTTGTAAATCGATTTCTACCTTGTTATCTCGTTTATGTCTATTCAAATTAAGAGAAAAGTTTGAAATGCAGTACAAAAATAACAAATGACTCGGTTAAAATCTGCATTTTTCTTTCAAAAAATCATCTCTTTTGTTAAATAAGTAAAAGGAAAAAAATAATTATGTAATTATCGGAGATGTCAGCGAAAGACAGATTTACAAAACAATAAAATTTAAACAAAATTTATATATAAAAATCATTAAGATGGTTTTTCATCCTCTTCTTTTACTCATTATTGAAGCGGTTTAAGCTTTAGTATACCTCTATACCTAATACCTCTCTAGGGGATCCAGAATCGAATCCCGGCCGATTAAAAAAAAACTGCATGAATGTTTTAAGGATTGTCTATCCAGGAGATCTGCCCTGTCTTACTCCATCCGGCTTCCCCATTGTGGGCCTGGCCAAACCCACTATGATCTCGAGAAAAGATCCTCTTAGTGTCCGTAAGTAAGAGTCCAAAAAAGTTTGTTATTCATAGTTTACTTACACTACACACTATAAACATTATAGTATAAATCTTCGGGGTGTTTTACAATTAATTAATCGAAATGTAAAATTTTTTAAACTAACTTTTGGGCTACCCATTCATTTGCTTTAGAATTTCTTACATAAAATTTATTTATTTTTTTTACGCCCACAAGTGTATCCGAGTGGATAACATTACCGAACACTGATAGTAGGTTTGAGCCTGACTAACAGTTGGAGTTTTCCAGATTTTCTAACAACTGAATAGGTTCTAGCTTTATTAGTGTATATATGAGCAATTAGAGTACCTCCAGTGAGGTCTTTTATGGAAAATTGACCTCTATTTAAGTATTACAAAAGCGAAGAAAACCAGAAAACTCCACGCGAATCCACGACCAAATTACCAATGGTTTTATCCACTCGGCCAATGGTGTTCACATAAATAGGAGCCACACTCCCATAGAAAGTCCTCGAGAGGTACCCCCTTGGCAGACATTCCACACTTTGCATTACCGTATTCCATCGAATAAAACCGAATCCACGATAGGCCCGAAAAAAAAAAACAGAGTAATAAATAAAAATTCAGAAGAAATTTTAAATACATAAAAGTATATATTTTATATATTTATAATAAAAAAAAAGTAGAGAAATGCAAGAAATACTTTTAGATATCGGAATGTAAAGTTTCTATAACAAGATCTAATACTTTTTCCCTGGTGCAATTAGGAGTTGGTCTTTGTGTGGATAATTTGGTTTAGTTCTTCCATTCTTTGTTGGATGCTTGACGGAATTCACCTTTAGGTCATTTCCTGCCATGTTCACTCGATTCATTGCTTGATACCAAAGTTAAGAAACGAAAATCCGACCTGTCAATTCATTTGCGCATCGCATTTCTAACCTTTATGTTTGATAAAATGCAATTTTCTTCTATGCATCCATCGCTTTCAGATTTTCATCGTTTCTATCCTGAAAAATACAATTCAAAACTTAGACTTTACGCTAATATAATTAATTATTTACAATCTGTATGCTTTAAAATATATAATATATATATGTATATTTAATTTTTCTTTTTAATTAATCTTCTTGAAAGATAAATTAAAAAATTAAATATTTAAATTATTTTCTCTTTTTAAATTTAAATGAAATATATTTAATTTACTTAATAATTTTCAAGGTAAACTTAATAAAAAAATTTTTTTTAGCTATTTAATTATAATTTATTTACATAGTTTTTTTAAATTAATTCTTTAAAAATATATTTAAAATAAGGGTCGAAGATATGCCCTATTTACAGGCCCTCGTTATTTTAAAAATATGTGCTTTATTTTCAAAAATTAATATACAAGAATGAATGTTACTTCTACAAATGTTTTCGAGGCCCTATAAATAGCCTCAGATAGAAACTTGTTATGAGCTATAACATAAAAGTGGGCATTCCACTCTATAAATTAAAGAATTAAATGAAAGGAGGGCCTAAATTGGTAGGCATAATCATTAAGTTGGCTTCCTTAAGAGCGGATGCTCTTACAGGAGCTTAGAGGGGCCCCGCACTTGGTTAATACTCAATTCAATAGACTTTACTGAAAAGTTTCGTGTTTACGTTTCAAAGGGCCTCCTAAAATAAGCTAAAAAAATTATTACAGCTTACTTGTACATCTGCCGGTTCCATTATGACGAGGCCTTCTAGATGTTATTTTTTTGTATCATTTTCTAGATTAAATAATCCCGAAATGTATTAGTAAAATGTCGATAATCTGCGAAATTACTTCGAGGATTGATGGAATAACTTTCAACACATGGAAAACATTCTTTTAAAGAAGATAAATTATGAAATCGTGAATTGAAATTTATTATAAAAATTCTAATAAATAAACATGAAACGGTATTACATTGAATATTTTATGTCATAAGATGAAACGAAGATAAATACATCATTTATCACTAAGAATCCATCACATTTTTGTAGTTTAAACTCAATAAAACATTTATATATACAGTATGCGGGGCCTTACATACCTGTATTCTTAATATCGATAAACTATAAGATCGTAAAGTATTTTTTATCAATGTATATAAATAAATTTTAAAAATTATTAATAATTTACAATTTAATTTAAATATTCGAAACAAAAAAATAAATAAATAAAACTTTTTAATAAATTTTTATTAATTTTTTTTGTCTATTTTTGGGCGAATTTATAATTTTTTAAATAAAACTTTTTGGCTTATTTGCTCGAAATAAAAATGCAATGCCATCTGTTGTCGATAAAATAAAATAATTTTGTATTCTCGAAAAGAAACTTTAATCGAAAATATTAAAATAAATAAATAAATAAATATTTTTAAAAAATATTCTTTTTTGTAGGCAAAATATTAAAAAAATAAGAAAATAAATACAGAAAAGAACATTTCCGTGATATAAATAGCCAAATGTAAGAAGAACTCATAGATTTACGTTATTAAAAGGTTACGGACAGACATAATAACTAACAAATTGAATGTATTTTATTATATGAATATGGATATTCAACAACGTTAATGGCAAAAGGGTAGATTATCTTTGACGTCATAATCCGACGAAATGAATACTGGGTAATAAAGGTATTAAACATGTCGAAAGAGCAAATCCTCCTTGTTCAAAACACATGCAACATTTGTTTATATCTTACTCTTTGCTTTAATATTATCTACGATAAGACATTCGACCCTATGCATATAAGCTGCTTGTCAGGTAAGAAATATTCATTTATATCCTTCATTTGTATTCTTTAAATTGTTCTGTCTCATTTTTGATAGTTTAATCCACGTCTAGTTACATATCAACATTAAAAAAAATAATAATAAACTATATATTTTTTAACGTTTAAGCAACGTGTTCTTAAGGGCCTCCTCGACTTTTATGTCTGTATCTGTATAATGCCTGTAAAATTTAAGCAGGATAGGGCCTGAAATGTGATTAAAACGGCCCTATTTGTATGGAATTTTTTAAGTACAGTAGACCTCCCTATAACACTGTAGATAATTCCGTGTTATATGAATTCCGTGTTGTACGAGTCACTTACATTTTACAAATACGTGAGCCGTTCACAGTCCGGCACACGTATTTGTAAAATCTAAGTGACTCGTACAACATGGAATTCATATAACACGGAATTATCTACAGTGTTATAGGGGAGTCTACTGTATAATCACCTTTTAAGGCCTTTTTTTGAGATTCCAGGCGAAATGATTGAACTTAGATTTGTTCAGACCCTAAACTATAATCTACAGAGGCCTTTTTCTTATTCCTATAAAAGTTTAAGGCCCTATATAAAATCTACAAGGCCCTAATTATCTTATGTGTAAACCTGTTCCTGCGTTTTTCTCTTATAATAAGGCCTGGGTTATAATATTTAAATGCATTAATTGTGTTTCTATTGATAACATTTAGTACTGTATTGCTATATACGAAAGATTTCAATCTTTATCCGTAGAAAATACTTATTTTATTAAATAAATAAAATTAATTATTTATAAATGAAATTTATTTATGCATGTAGAATAAATTTACTTCCGTTGAAAACACTTAATAAATTCCGCTTCGACTGTTTCAAAGCTGGTGGTAATTTATCGAAGCATTTATATAAAATTTTTAAATTCCTAAATCTTCTTTAATTCGATTAATTCCTCTTGAAGAACGTTGCAGAGTTACGCTTCATACCAATCTATTAAGGCCAATTTGTTACAGACTTTAAGATGAATAAATTACATTATATATATATATTTCGTACGCCATGTTTATTTTTTTAATATATATTTATATAGTTGGCTTTCGAGATTCCCAGTTGGTAAATGGTTTAATTGCAGAAGAAGCATCTCTACCATAAGAAGTTTGACGGATTTTCTATCCCTTGTTGTTTCAGTCAACAAGATCTGTAGATGAAGTGAAGAAGGCAATAGCTCCCACTTTACGACAAATGTCAAATGGGAGCAAAAATAGATGGAAGAGTTGGATTAAAGAACTGCTCTCATCGAATCCCACATGGCGATTCCT
The DNA here is from genome assembly GCF_000671375.1 of Centruroides sculpturatus. Taxonomy (NCBI): domain Eukaryota; kingdom Metazoa; phylum Arthropoda; class Arachnida; order Scorpiones; family Buthidae; genus Centruroides; species Centruroides sculpturatus. The sequence continues at coordinate 95,631 of NW_019385024.1, read as the reverse complement.
TCAAGCTTGCTGCTCTCTTGGGGAAATGATACCCAACTTCCGTTAATCACGGGAATATATTTTCACTGTTTTCTCTGTCTTAATACTTTTTCTGAATAATTTTAATTACTATTAATAATGAATTTCTGATTCTTTACCGTTTTTTTTTCTTTTATTAATTATCAAATTGTGATTAAAGAGCACCAAGAAAATCTAATGACTCGATACATTCTACGTAAGTAATTTCAAGTATTTTTGTAAATAAGAATAAAATAAATGTATAAATAGTCTTCTAATTAGCTTCCTTCTATAATAAAAAGAACTAATTCTTATAAAGAATTAATTATTTTCTTATATTCTGATTAAAATCCTTTAATGTATAAGCCGCATTCTAATAGTCTTCTTTACTTATAAATAACGCTTATATAGAAGTTTATATATATAAAATGGATGAAATTCTTAAAGATAATCCTTGATTTATTAAGGTAATATTTTTATAAAAATATTAGAAACAAATTACGTCGAATTTAAAGGACGAAATTCAATATTTTATATATGAAAACGTTAGAAGGGATATCGATAAAAATAAAAATAGAAAGGGAAAAAGTTGGGTGACTTTTGAAATGTGACTATTGCCGACACATTCACATCCGTTAAATATTACTGTAGTAGCATAAGGGAGTTACTAAATCAGTCGGGTCTTCTAATCTTTCCACCATCTGCAGCCAGAGATAGCGAGAGCTAAGCTTCCTTCTACTGATTGATCGCGGCACTTAATGTACTATCATGCACGACGCATGGGCCGTACGAATGAATAGGAAAAATCCTTCTATCGAGGATTAAGACTTGACCAATATCACGTGATAAAAAGGTAAATTATAAAGAAACCTTTTTTTTTTTTTATTTTTAGGCGAATAGAATCGAAGAAGAATGAAAATTCTGAAGAAGAGTTCCACATAAACCATTTACGAGAATATAGGTTTCTCCTTTTCTAAAATTGGATTCGCTTAAACGATTTCCGAAGGGGAAGTTTTCTGCAAATCTTCACATTTTTTCCTTTTTTTTTATATCCTTTTCTTTCCCTTACTTGAGGTTTCGTTTATGAGATAGGGAAATTTCTTTGAATATTTATCGAGTTTTAACCCCGTGAAAATCTGGTAAAATGTCTTCTTAAACCGGTGAAATTGTAATTTTATTTATAAATTTGTGGATCGAGTTGATGTATTTATTTGTTATTCCTTTTATTATATATATATAGAATTTTATTTAAATATTTTATAGTTTGTAAGACCGGTAAATAATTAAAATTAATCGGTTTTTTTGAGAGTTTTAATATATTCGAAATTTTAATTATAGATAAATCGAATAAAAGACGAGGAATTTCAATGTAATCCAACCAGAAAATAAAAGTCGTTTTCGTGTAAAAGCTTCACCCATTTCTCTGGTGTAGAAGGAATTCTTGTGGGATGAGCAAAAAACAACTCTCTAAAGTACACAGGAGGATTTTTTTGGGGGCAAAAAAATAGAAGGAGCCAACTCTGAACAGTCGTAAGAGGACATTAAGTAGCCAAGACATCTTAGCCAATGTCATTGGAACGAGTTTACGACGCGAAGACGTGCCACGTACCACTTCCACTCTTCTGTCTGTGATTTGCGGCCACCCTGAGGGACCGAGGAATAAATCTAGATGTCAGACATTCGTCCCGTTCTATCAAATAGATATAGGCAGATCACGCCTGCAGCTGCCTTCATTTGCACCGTATCATTTCCTAAACCCTAGCAATTGTCGAAATCTTCGAACCGGGGCGTAGCGGGGCAATCGCTGAAAATTGCCACCACTCTCTTAAATTTCAAAGGGCGAAGAGGGGTTTTTTTTTCTTCTTCTTCTTCTTTCTTATTCTATACATGTCAGAACTTTTAGCTTCATTGTGGAGTCGGTAATATGTTACGTTGCTACGTCCATTACGTCGAAGTGGAGGAATGCACGCAGGAATACGAAATCAGTTGAAAGTGGAGGGTGAATGAATAGCAAATTTGCTTTCGTTGCCGATACATGAGCAGATATAAACGAAATTTCGCGTTGACCAAATGGTGTCGAATGCTAATAAAAATGAAAATTCGAGACTAAAATGCCTACGCGTTTGCCACGATTCGTTTAATAATTCTCTTTTATATTCAACTGGAAATTCTATATTAGTATTATGGATACGAAGTTTCCAAGTACTTTTTTAAAAATATTATAAACAGTCTCTTGTCTTCTTCTTCTTCTTCTTCTTTTCTTCTCTAACGCGATGTTTTTTCACGAAAGAAAATTTATTCTTNACTGTGTGTTGTGCTGAATCGAACGTTTTTGATACTAGATCAACTTCTAAAGTATAATTTTTGGTTTTTATATTTTTCAATATATTTATTTTGTTTGTAAAAAATAAAGAAATAATTTTTAATGATACAATAGTTATTTTAAAAAGTTTACATTAAACTTAACATTGACGAAATATCAATGCGAAGTGACATGCAATGAAGAAAAATTTCAACTAGGGGTAGGTTAATATATTTTTTCATACATAATCGGTTATCCGAACAACCCCAGTCCACAATTGATTCAGATAAACGACACTCTACTGTATATATATTATATATAACAAACTCTGCTAAAAGCAAATGTATTGGTATTAAACCAAGTGATCATTTGGCTTAGTATCAATACATTGGGTTTCAGGAGGTTGTTATATACACAAATATGTACTGTACATGAACATCACATAACTACAGTAAATTTTTCTGAAGCTATGCCTTGGCCATGGTCCAGCATAACACCAAGTATCAAACAAGTCAAGTAGGATATATTCCAGCAACACCATAATAATAATGTTAAACAAACGAAAAAAAATTAAATAAAAAAAAAGGCAGAATTTATTGTACGGTTTGATAAATCTCAAACAAGATTATGGGAAGTTGGTTTAATGAATTGGAAGCTTGAAGCCAATATTGGTTGCCAAGGAGCGTTGGTATTTTTTCCTCTTCTTTTCAATCTTTTCTGCTCGTTAAAGAAAAACTTCATGCAGAATGCCTTTAGGAAATTTATTTTGTTTTTCTGAAAGCTAGCAAGAATTTGGAAATTCCATAAAAGCTTCTCTACAAGTTTGTAAAATTGGAAAGCGCAAACTTGACGATACAAATTGGTATAAAAGTCCCAAACAACTGTTTGAAATAGTTTTTTTCTCAAGTAACTGGTAAATATTGAATACTCCACTTTAATATAGCACATACGTACACACACACATGTACAGTACATATACATATGTCTTCATAAAGTTTCTTTTGTTATCGCGTATCTTCACAATGCAAATGGATAAAAAAAATATCAACTCATTTATTTATCAAGTGTAGATAAATAAGCACGTTTTCTAGATACATTTTCTGAAATATTCCATTTACTTATATTTCTTTAAGAGGAATATATATATATGTATACTTCTTCGATTAAATTTTTAGTTTATTCAATAGTAAATGAGATTTATTTCTATTTGGAAAAATAAAATAGCTTATATAAGAATTTGAAGAAATTCTTTTCTGAGTAGTTTTATTGCTTAAAGAAGGGGAGAGAAAGAGGAAAGTCGAACAGATCTGTCCGTCTGTCTATTGGTTGTCTTAGTATTTGAAAGTTTTAATTGAGTTTTATGTCAAGATAAGTTAGACTATCGCAATCATCTATTAATACACGACGAGAGGATTTCTTCGACAATTTGTCAAGTATAGATTTTGTCGTTGGATGTAGAGCAAACGTAGAAGGCAAACTGTAAATTTTGACTAAACGTAATCTCTTAAGGCATCGTCTTTGACAGGCGACTTCGCACCGTTGATCACCAGAGACCTACCTGAGCAAGGTAATTTTCTCACTTTACCGAACATCGTGATGGAACTAATTGACAGAGGCAGCACTACCAAAAGTCCTGTTACACAGAAAATGGATTACTGGAGCAACCAATCTGTCTCTTTCCAATAATGTTCCAGTGCATTTAAGCGAAGCAATCCAATGCGACACATCTGCTAGAGATCCTTTAAAATTACTTTAAAATGTAAGTTTTTTCTCCCTTCGTAGCTTTCTTATGTCTGTCTTATTAAAAGAAAAAAAAAGGAGGAAAATATTCTCCATCTCTTACACCTGCAAGCTTCCTGGTTGGCTTTGATTTGGTCTCTTTCATTGCAACCACACAAAGAAGCCTCTTTTCCTTATTCATTTCTGATGTTTAATCTTTTCAATTACTGAAGGCTTTTGTTCCAAACTTCTTCATTAGTTCCCTAATCCACTATAACAGTTCTTTCTTTTAAAGAAAATTAATCTATAGGCACGTTATTTACTATTTTCCTTAACCAAATTGGAATATCTTTGATAGAAATTTGTCAATGTTAATTAAGTAGTGAAAAGTTTCTGTCACTTATCTAATTATTCTTTGTGAATTTTTAATTATTATTTCCAGAAAAATATCTTTATCGTTCCGCGATTTAATAGTTAAAAAGTAATAATTAAATTGTAAATAAAACTTTTCAAGCTTAAAGATCGAATCAAATATTAATTTCTTAGTCGTTAATTCGAAGAAGAGCAAAGAGTAAACAATTTATAAATACAGCTTCTTTACTTACATATATTTATAATTTAATTAAATATAATGTAGATAGTAATTTCTTATAGTAATTACTATAATTAAATTTAGCATTATCTGGACTCATTAAATTGGAAAAAAATGCTAACTTTTTCCATTAAGTTGTGTTCATACATAATTCTTTCACTTATACATAAATTAGAGGCGTAATACCGGGTGATGTAATTAAAATACCCCTATTTAACGCTATCTAGGATATTTAGCAGTCCAAATACAATCAAATTTGACGTTTCACAGAATAGAGAAGACGTTTCCGTAAAGAAATTACTACTAAAACTTACCACTAAGGCATTTTTGGCGCTACAAACCGTGTTACGCAGTTGTGGGGACACTTAAAAGGTGTGGTTTCTCGACGATATGTTGCCAAATTTTCAACAGTTGAAATACAGAAGTATCACGTACGGCATCCATTGAACACACCATTGAACACACAATAGGGCATCCATTGAACACACTGTTTAGGTGTTATACCTTCAGAATATGGACCACATTAAACAGTATGATCTCTGACGAGCACGTGTGTGTCTTTAACAAATAAATTGTCTGTTTGTAGCAGCGCCAAAAATGCCGTGATGGCGAGTTTTAGTACTATTTTTTGTATTTATTTTTTTATGGAAATATTTTCGGCATGCCCTGTACTAAATTTGATTGCATCTGGACTACTAAATATCTCTCTAGATACCGTTAAATACGTACTCTCTTTAATTACGATCAACCCGTAATATGCACATAATATCATTATACAATATAAGGCTTGTATAAGTATACCCTATACCCGTATAATATATTATTTTTATGGATACATAAACTTAACTAACGTTAAATTTAGAGTATTTACTGAAAAATATGTAATTTAAGTAGGGACATCGGGGAGAAGATGGGGATTTTTCCCCCCGTGCTAGAGAAACCTTAAGGGGACTTCCCATTTTCTTTCTCTATAGCTTTTTATTAATACAGAAAAATTCTATATATTTCATTATTTTAAAATGATAAAAAAACAATGTTAAACTTTGTATGGAAGAAGAAACTCCAGCTTAAAAAATTGAGTTTATTAAGCAAAATTGTTATGAAAATAATAATATTTTAGTTAAAGATGATAAATTTAAGTCCGAGTTTTTATTGAAATTTAAAATAAAATAAAATAAAATACATTATTTTCAGTTGTACTTCTAACAACCAGCTCATTAGTTTTTACACAAAGAAAAAAAAACTGAATCTGTCTATCACTAAAAACGTAAATTGTAACAACCTAACTCATTATTGTTCACTCTTATTCCTTTTCACGACAGAAAAAAACTACAAGAATCGATATATATATATTTCATTATTTAAACAGTTTAACTACTACTCCAGTCTTTAAAAATTGTCTTTTCTATTATCTTCATTATTCTAAATTTATATACGTTAAAATATATATATATATTATTTAATTTAAATTAACAATTATTTCATGCAATAAAACACTAGTCATTCTTCAAAGGTCAGAGTTAAAACTCTATTAAAGTATTGAGCTTTAAATATTTAGTCGATGAACTGGAAGGGAAGACAATCTGTTAAGTATAAAAAGTGTTTTTCTACGGAGAAACGTCATTTTTATATTCCCCAAAACATTTGGTGATTGATTATAGTTTGCGTTTCTTCTTCTTCTTCTTCTTCACTTTTTTTATATCTCCCAGCCTGACAATGAAAGATGTGTTAACGAACAGTTCTTCCGCCATGTCGTTCACTCTTCTGTTGGAAACTTCTTAAGAGAGATAATAATAATATATATATATATATAAAAAATCTCATCAATATTTTAAAAAATAAAGAGAATATTTCTTTAATATTATAATGTAATTTGAATTCTTTAACTTAAATAGAATTTTATTGCTCGTTAATTCTGTTTAAAAATTTAAAATGAAATGGGGGGATTGAATGACTTTATTTTTTTTAATAATTTTCTTGTATTTTTCTCGAAATTGTGTAATTTTTTTAAGGGAAGGTTTTAAAAGATTTTAGCTTAATAAACACTTATGAAATGTTTAGTTCAGACAGCCGGACGGACGAAGAGATTAAGCTCTATCGTTTTGGGAATCCGAACAGTCGAAACACAGAAGTTTTTCGTGTAGATGTGTGAATTTTATGATGAATTTTTCACGAATATATCGACCCTCAATCCTCACCATTCGTGTCGTACTCATTGTGGGCCTAGCCAAATTTATAATGGATATAAAAAAAGGAGACCTCGCAGAGCGGAAAGAGTAGTGGAACGTTATTCTATGGATTAAAAGGACAATTTCCTGAAGCATCCGTCAATAGAGAGTCCCAAACTAATCTTTTATAAGAAAATATTTCCCAAAAAGTGTCTGAATACGAGCACCTCTAATTCAAATTTGTCTGTTGAAATTATAACGTGCCACCGGAAAAGAGTAAATTGTTCATCTCTACGAAAGATCCATGGTTTAAGTTTAATTTTATTTATAAAATAAAGATAAAAATGGCGATTCGTAGGTAGGAAAATCAAGTTTTCATATACAAAATATAAGCTATAAAAAGAAGAGAATTTTAGCATTGTAAACAGAGAGCATTTTAACAATTTCCTCTTCATTCATACTCCACTTTTCTATTTATGTATCATCTATAGAAGAATCGAATTGTCGTGCACAAAACTTTCTTCCGACATCTGATTGCCAGAGAACTGTTTGGCCATTCCAGTTGTCAACTTGCTCCCGAATAGAATTGTGGTCACAATGCTGGCCGCTCGGGAATCATGCAGCAGTCATTGTCCTCTTCGATAGAGTTCTCCACTCTGCTATTGTGGATGAAACATACCTTTTATTACTCACAAACCACATTTGTAGCATTCATTGTGCTTCCTTCGAATTAATATTGTCTTCTTAATTAAGTTTCGCTTGATTCTATTAAAATGATTTGTTAATACTTCCCCCCACTCGATATGTTCTTAGTTATAAAAAGGAAAGCGTGTAAATTACCGCCGAGACGATAAAACAATTGGAAATTAAAGGAAATACACAATTAAATGGCGTATCCATGCCATTATATAAATCTGCTTATTGACATTAAGATTATTTTGATTGCCGGCTCCTAATTTCCTCTTTACATTATTTTACCGTGGTTTACTGTTGTGTAATTATTTAAATTTATTTACGATACTCTTATCGGACACTGTACATTGTCGTAAATGTCGCCAATTAATAATTGTTCGTTCCCCTTTAATCTTTCAAGAAAGAAAAACAAACAATAATTAATGTATCTTGTAGATAGAGATTCAAAAGTCAGTCAACCGAAGTAAGTTTAAGCGTGCGGCTAACCGTTAACTGACTTTTCGACCACCCTTTAGAAATACTTTATGAATTTCCGCCGGCTTCAATCAATCAAATATTTGTACCCCGACGAACAAATTATAGATCAACCGGCTCAAAATGGGTTTATTGGATTTAAATCTTAATAAATAAACGAAAACCAAACGCGTGGCATGATCAATAACGAAAATATTCCGGTGCCAATATTATTTTTAATGGATTTAAGTAAAAATTCTGACAGAATTACAAGCATTAGTTACAAAGAATCGAACGAACTTCCTCCCTTCCGTATAAAGTTAAACTGTATACAAAAGTATCGAACAGGTAAAGTAGTAGCATCCCAGTTTCCGGTTAAATGAAAAGGCCCGAGGCAAATTCTAGTTGGATCCTCATTAAATTATTTGAAAGCATCTCGCCAATAGGCTGTGGCCAGTTTCTCGTTAGCGTAACTTCAAACGTCCATTGTAAACATTATATAATGATTATATAATGACAAAACGAAGAGCATGTAAATATCGTTGATAACTTTTAATAGCGGATGATTGGAATCCCAACTTGTTCATTACGTTTTAACGAAGCGGTTACTCTTAAGCCCGCTTGACTGTTTGTAAACCTGTCTACGGTAACTACCGGCTGGCAATCAATCATATTCACTGTCTGCCATATTATACTTCCTTCTCCAATTTTGTCTTCCATTTGTGATCTTTCTCGTGTAAGTATACAAGAGAGAGAGTGACCAGAAAGTCACTCTTCTTTTTTTCTATACACTACGAGCCATTCTATATTCAGTTTTTTTTTTATTCCGAATTTTTCTGTTTTTGTGTGTGTATACGGGGAGGAGGAAGGAGAGGGAAAGTAGAAAAATTTTACAATTGGAACAAATGCCAGAAACTGGCATGGCTCCAATGCGTTTAACCTTAATCAATTTAAAATGATTACTATACTTAATTGTAACTTAATTGGTTCTGAAAGTATGCGCTATTAACAAATCTTTGTTTCTGCCCCGATGACAAATTTAAAACGATTTTCCAATTCGTCCATTAAACTTTTAAATTTCTAACAGAAACCTTTTATACTCCGTCCTCCCCTTTTATCTATTCTTAGAAGTAATTCCGACATTTTCGAAATTCCATTCATCGACATCTTTTTTATTTATTTTTCTCCCTTTTTATTCTTCTATTCGATTGTAATTCGTAGTTTAATTTCCGATTCCCTCTTCGACGTTACGAGATTCGATAAGGAGAATATCGATTAAATAACATAATATTTACTTTTGTTCGCTCATTCGAACGTTTAATGAATAATTAAAGTTCTCTGATTCTTAATGAAGAATTATCTCTTGTTAATAATACAAAATGAAAATATAATAATGGGAATATATGAAAGACTTTCATCATCGAGCTTAATTACTGTTCGCATTATACACCAACATTGTAAAGAGAAGTATTTTTACCCTTTAAAATCCTTACTCTATTTACTATTATATTAAACTTTATAATCTCTTTAAGAAATCGGAGGCAGACATCTTAATCTTATTATAAAGTCAGACTGTCAGACTTAAGATCCAATAACTCGTTATAAAATATGACCTAAAAAAACTATAACCTCGTTATTACAAGTGTATTAAACTTAAAAACTTTCTATAATAATTTTATTAGAAGGAAGGATATTATCTTTGGTAAAAAGAAGAATATATTTAACTTCTATACTCTCTTTTGGTTGAATAAAGCATATCATATACTTTATATGGTCGTAATTGCGACCAGAAGAAAACAAAATAGAGCAGTAAGAAAGGTCTCACCTGGGGATACCTAATCCTTTAATGTGCAATAATTTACCAAAACCCTACCTTTGGCTTATATATAATTGCTGCTCTGATACAGTAGACTCCGTTCCATTTATTGTAGAAAGATTAGACCTAAAAACAAAGGAAATCCTTCTAGAAAGTCTGTTAAGTTCACTGAATCGAATTAAAAAAAAAATGAAATAAATAGAAATGAAACTAATAGCAGAATTTTGATTTACGTATAAGAGGCCTTTCGTTCCACTAATTAGTAATTAATTTAAAAGATATCAGACTTTAGTTCTGGGGGATCCGAGAACGAATCCGGACGGGTTAAAAAAGTCCTAGAAATTTTTTTGGAGGAGATAGGCCCTTTCCGTCAACACCCGGTGAATTCATTATGGGCCTGGCCGAACTCACAAAAGAATTGATAAAATGCTCTTTTAATTCCCAAAGAGTTTAAAAAATGGTGTCCTAAAATGACAATGAAACCCCTTCACTCCTTCGTTTGTAGCGTGAGGCGCTATCATATGTAAGAGGCCCTTCATCTTTTACTAAAAGAAGTCTTCAACCACACCCTCGTGAGGTCCTGATGAATGAGATGGTTAAGGGTCAGCTTACCTCTCTGGAGGCCTCAGGATAGAATTCGGGTGAGCAACACCTCAGAAAATTTTCACCAGCGGTCAGCTTCGATATGTAAGTCCCGTCCATCCGATTGTGGGCCCGGTCGAACTCACGAAAGGCAGAAAACAAGAGCGTGAGGCCCTAACCTGTATCATGGTAAGCTTACGTAGGTAAACTATTTGAATTTTTATTAATAATTCTTTTAGTATTTATACTTTCTATTGAATAATTTTACAAATTTCCAAGTTGTTCGTATGTACGTACTGTACGTACTTACTTACGTATCAAAAAGTTAACACACACTCACACACACAAAATAAAGTATTCGATCGGGACTTATTTTATATAAGCTTAAATTATATTGTATTTTACATTTGAAGCTCATTGACATCGGAATCTTTTTCCCCCCTAGAATTTCCGTAAAAAAAAGAGAGAAAAAAATGACATTTTCTTATTCTCGAATCGACATTTTCCTTTCTAAATTCTATGTTGAACGAAGTTACACGAGAAGAATCGTTTATGTTGTTACGCTTTACATATTCTCCTCGTAACGCAGTGACCGTACGAAAAAATGTTTTCTAAATTGAACAAACATTTTCAATTTCGTTTATTTTTGAAAATATCAACGTAGAAAAACATATTCTTTAATTTTCAAAATGATTCAAACAACTATCTTCTTTATTTACATGGAATGGTAAAGAAGAAGGTAGAGGATGCATCAAATGTCTTGATTTAGTGGAAGGAAAACAACGATGGAAGTGGCACGAAAATGGATAATATAGGAAGTACTCTAGATAGATATCAAGAGGAAATGAAAGGAGCACTCCATCCATACACCAGAAATTGGTAGGAATATTCAAGTTACCCTTAATAAGAAGTGAGGCAAGAATATAAATGAAAACGAGCTCAACCGATCGAAGTTGTTATACTGTTTTTCTATACAAGTTTACTCCTAAATATTAAGATATTAAGAGAGAAATAATAATAATAAAACATCATATATGCAAATTATACGAGTATAAGTAAATATTTTCCGTGTTTATATTAAATATTCTAACATATTTACATATTTATAACGCTTTAAAAATTACTTATAATCTCTCATTTTAACGTACTAACGTTAGAACGAGTTACGCTAAATTAAAGGTGTTCTATATTTAAATAAATTAACTATAACTATAACTTGTTTATTAAGCTTATAGAATAAAATATATTCCTTATATACGAGAGTAATTATTCATCTTTGCTTTCAATAATCTCTTCTCTATTTATTGTAAAGAATATTTAATGAATATTCCGAAAATACATTAAATTAACATCTAAATTATATTAAAGACATTCATTTAATGTCTTTAATATAATATTAAGTAAAAAAAAATAGAAAAATCTCAAGTAAATATGTAAAAAATATCATTCTGATCCATCACAAATTACTTATAAATAATAAATTCGTTCATATTGATGCCTTAAAAATCTTTCTATATTAAATTTCCAAGTTAAAAACACTAAAAACTTCATAATTTAATCTCTAAATATAACCTCTTTTTTGCTTTTTTTCCCTCTTATAATTAAATTTAATAAATAAGTAAGTACAAATTACAAATTCCTGCTGCTGAGGAAATAAAAGTCCTGGTATTAAATATTATCATTAGAAAATTCAAAATATATTAAATAAACTTACTTAAATTATAATTTAATAATTAAATTTATTATAAATTAACGAATTATCCTCGTTTTCTAATGTACATTTTTCGAAATTATATTAATAAATTTAAAAGATTATACATATAAAGAGAGTGAGGATAACCTGGATAACCTATTAATTCTATTCTGCGATAATTAATACGCCAATTTCTACAAGTTAATATCCTTAATATATTTAAAATAAATTAATTTTTAAGCTAAAAAAAATTAATTAATTAATGTTAGTTAATGGAGGATAATTTTTAATTCATTAGGAGTTTTCCCGTGTCTAACACCCGAAAAAAAGGTGAAAGTTTCCTAGGAGAGTTAATTCCTTTAGCATATCGCCTACGTATTGCTCTGCCTTCTCTCATCAAACCAAACTTTTAGTTTAAAGTGTCTTAGATAATTTAGTTCCATTTGAAATTAAATATTTAGCCGGCAGTAAACATTATTACCTCATAGTTGTGAACGGAGGAAATTTATAAAGTATCTAATGTCGCGTTAATATGAATAGCACTAAGAGATTATGAAACAGTTTTGATGAAAGGTAAATATTCAGAAGCTATTTAACTACATCCAAACCAAGAGTTTTAGGTAAATTTTCGTGTGATCAGTTTAAATCAATGGATTTTCTAAGTCATTTTAGATAAGATTAAAGCTACAATTTATAATAAAATCTATATCATAACATAAAGGGTAGAAATTTAAAATATTTCCAATAAAATTTAAATATATTTAGGCTTATTACATTAATTGACGTATAAAAATATTTTAAAAAATTCGATTAAACCAAAGAGGAGTGCCCCAGACGGATTTTCCTACTGTCCAGTTTCCCATACAACTTCATAATTAGGTGTTAGACATTGAGAGAAGACTTTAAAAACTCTACATGACCACCCTTTTGTTGAAGCACGAACCCAATTCAAAAATTTTCTCCAAAACGGAGTTAAATAGCTAACCTGCACGACTCTTCTGTTATCAGGAAAAGTATGATTTACAGGGGCAAGCCGCTACTAATTTGAGGTGGAGAGCATATATTTTAATTCGTCTAGTTTTATTTTATTTTGTATGAACACGAATTCAGATTGATTGATGAAAACGTAAAAGCCATAAAGTCAAAGCTACTCCAAGTCGAAAGCTAGAAAATAAATAAATAAATATCCGTAAACAAAAGGAACAGGAAGAAAAATTCGGAAAATAGACATTTCTGTTTCGATAATGATAATTTATACGGTCACGAGTCTGAATAAATATGTCATATCTTGGGACTTTATCATATAAAAACCCTGGCATGTATGTATCGAGATTGCTTATATTTTTTGTACGCTTATATCAATCATAAGCATTCATTATGTATAGACTTTGACAAGCAAATTCATCTATAACAGACATATGAGATTTTATATCTTACATCACTGATATGGTGATGAAAAGCATGCTTATATATGATTTATATAACCATATATTTTTTATTATAGTATAAAAAGAAATTGAAAAAATATATATATAAAATGTTTCTTTAAAATTAATAGAAGATATAAAAGAAATATGTTAAAAAAAGGATGTTTAATTTACAGTCGAACCTCCAATAACGGCCACCTGTAGAAGTGGCCGTTTATTACAGGTTCGACTGTGTGTTATTTATAATTTCAGTAGAATAAATGCGGAGAGGCTTTCTTCCCCTCTCTCTCTTACTCTCAATCAACTATCTACACAACTACACACACACAACAACAACACAGCAGAACATGACACACACATTACAAAATATAATGTAGCAATTTGGAACGAAATTGGAACCGAAATAATTGAAGTTATATTATTTCTCTAATTGCTTTAGAAATTGCAGCAAATATTACTATTTTCCTCTTTTTATGTATCAAGTAATCGTTAGAAAAGCATCTAAACTTTAACGACTCTAACAGTCTATTAAGTTAATTGCTCAATCAAAACATTTTATATTTAATTTTCGATAAACCCTTTTAGATCTATTTGCTGATGAAAGTATACATTAATTTATTCTTTATCATTTGTTCTAAGTTTATACTTATATGTAAATTATATTGCAGTATCAACTTCAATTTAATATAGTCTTACGTTGTTCTTGATGAATAAAACTTAACATAAAAGCAGAATTTTCATGAAATAAAATCATCGACAAGCAGAATTTTTAAAGTAAATTACGTACAACTAAAAACAAGAAAAAAAAAAGAAAAATTCTAAGCATTGTCGTAAATCTTCTTGCACAGAAAATGATTGATATGGTGTGTGATTGCCTCCTGCACGCATACACTCAACACTGCGATTGCTCATGCTGGTTACAACGTTGTTTATCGACTCTATCGAGAACAAAGTCCACTCTTAAACAAGATCATCTTGAAGTTCCTGGTGGTAGCTGAAGCGATGTAACTCGTACAGTATCTCTAGAGCATCCCACACCTTCTATGGTAATTTAACTAGTGTACATCTATGTGCACGCGTATTATTGGTCATTAAAATGAAATCTGCGCCTACAGCACCTCGGAAAAGCTTCACGCGAGGTTTCAAATTCGCATCTCTGTACCTTCTTGCATTAATGGCATCCCTTAAAAAGCATGGAGCTCGATGAGGTCATTAAGAATTGCTATGAATCTCAACCTAAATCTCTTCGAAACATTCATCTATGTTCGAATTTCATACAAAATTTTAGGGGCGCAAAGTCGCTAATCGTAAAATCTAAAGTTTTATAATGTATAAAGACTTTAATCATAATAAATATGAATAAATCTTATATGTTTTGTGTCTATTTTACATTAACAAGAATTAAAATTAAACTTTTCGTACACTATAACAGGTTTGTCATCAACATTTCTTATTAAGGCAATAAATATGAATAAATCTTATATGTTTTGTGTCTATTTTACATTAACAAGAATTAAAATTAAACTTTTCGTACACTATAACAGGTTTGTCATCAACATTTCTTATTAAGACAATAAATAATGTCAAGTACTTATCGATTATCTATAAAATATAGAATTTTCCCTTTCATTTTAAACAGATTTACGATACCGATTTCACAGATTTTACGAGAATTTATAATATATTAAATTTCCTAATGTTATATTTAATATATTATTTATGAGTATTTAAAATTATAATTATTCAATTATCGATCGTTTAATAATCGAATCAATTAATAGTTAGGCTAATAACGCTCTAAATTCAAATTTATGACAGAAAGTAAATACTCTGAAGTATAAATGAACTGTTAATGATACTATTTTCGTACGTTAAATATGAAATTTATGTGAACCCATCAATGGGTGAGTGGATGAACACTGAAGAAGGCAACGCAACACATGGGCAATCTGCCCATGTGTTGCGAGGAGGTGCCTTCCGAGAACTTTCTATGGAAAAAAGGACCCCTATTTAGATATTAGACACGTGAAGAAACTTGAAAACTCCATTACTACAAACTACATTATGTGTTCATCATATTAATCTTGCTTATTAATGATTTATTCCTGGCTTTTTTTTCAAATTAAGATGTGGATTTTGTGTATCTGGTATTATTACAAATATATATTTTTATTGTTGATTAACGGAATTGATTCAAATCTCGGCTCTATATTCCATATTCTTCCGTCCATCCCTCTATCTAAATCTGTTGTCTCGCGTAGTGAACCGAAGAAGAACTTTCATTGAAATTTGACTTGTTGGCTAATTTACATAGCAACTTAGAAGATCGAATACAGAGAATGGAGATCGAGGTAGAAGAAATGATAAAGAGAGCAAGTTTTCTTTTCTACATTACCATTTAGATAGTCAGAGCAATGAATTGAGAAGGAAACATGTGATAGTTTCCGATTTGAGTCCGACAGATAATTCTTTTAACACCTAAATAGTGGCCAGTGTTCCATAGAAAGCCTTCCCTTGGCAGATCGCCCTTATGATGCGTTGCCTTATCCCACTAATTCCATCCTTTTCATTCTGTTCCTTTATAACGTACGTGTTTTATATGGCAATCTTTTTTTTTTTTTAATTTAGAACAAATGATAACCAGGCTAAGTTGAAGGCATCCCAACTAAAGAATCTATTAGTTAAGTTTAAAAAAAAATCGATTCCCCGGTATCTTCAACGATTGGGTGTTTTTTTTTTTACCTGTTTGGGGAATTCATTGATAGATAAATTGGAAAGAGTTCAGCTTTGTTATTTTAAAAGAAAGAGAATTTTATTTGAATCGGTCTGTCCCTAGGCCAGATACGAACAATTGAAAATAAGTTACGTATTAGATGGTTATTTAATTCATTTATTACTATTTATTTGGATGCATGATTTCTACTTGATTCACGTATTGAATTAAACCTTTATATAGTCGAGAAAATACATTGAAAAGATACAGTCCCGTAGAGCAACAGGCTGATGCCTTTAGTGCCTCTGTCATCCAGTCTTTGAGGCACTAAATTTGTGGGCCCAAATCTCATTTTCATTATTAGAGTTGCAGTGAGAAGAGTTGTGCTATAATTAACGATAAAAAAACACGTTATAACTAATGGATAACGTTGTTGTTTTGAATGAAAATTCGTTTGACATGATTTATATTCTTAAATACTTAATGAAATTTGAATAATATCATTTTATATGTAAATTAATTTAAAATGGAATGTTTCATTCTCTGTTAATTAATTTTAAATAACAAAGAATTATTCTTGACATTATCCACTCGTTATCGGTTAAAATTAACGTAGTAGAAAATGTTAAAATTTATTAAAATAATATGCTAATCGCAAAAATATGAGACTTGTGACATTTAAAATTATAATCTAATAGTTTTATAATACTAAAATAGGAGTTACAATTTAGAATTGTGCCATGATTCATATTTTAAAGTGCGCATTCATAGCGTACATTCTACATCTCTGACAATTATTACTAAAAATGCAATAATAACTGTCAAAGAGAATATTGTACGAGATTCTTTACGGTGTTATTAAGTTTATTAAGCTTATATTATGGACTATGTATCTTGTATTATACTTCTTGAAGGCTCGCTCACTAGTGCCCAGTGTATAATACCACTGAACACTGGTGGATTCGCACCTCATCGACGTGGTTTCACTGTCTAACACTTTAAATAGGGGCCAGTTACCATATAGGAAGTTCTCCCTTGAAGCATCCTAGATTGCCTCATTCCATCAGTCCAATTCTTAAAGGAAAACCCGAGAAAAAGAAAATCTCGAAGAGAAATTCAATGAAAATGTTGAGAAAAGTGTGCAAAAGGGGAAAAAATGTAAATTTTATGTAAAAGATCGCAGATTAAGAGACGTAAAGTAATGCCAATAGTTAAAAAAGGAAAACACCTGAAAGAAAACAATTTAAATGTCGAATTTAACCTTAAAAATAGGAAGATAAGATGGTTGGAAACGTCTCTTGCAAGTTTCGATCCTTCTTCGATAATAGATAAAGTGGAATCTTGTTATTTTATTAGCCATTTAATTAATAATTAGTGGAAATACTATACCATACAACTGGACAGGATAAAAGCATTACAATTTCTATCTTTGGTATGCCGAGAGTCTACAGAGTACTTCGATGTAATTTGTGTTATGAAGCTAACGTATATAATGCTGCAAATAGGGTTCAATAAATATCATCTTAAGGTTCCAGTACCGAATAATTACTTTATATACGAGACTTTGATTGTTTTGCGATGAAATTTCGTTCTCCCGTATTGTAAAGTATCATTAAAGATCATGTAAAGAGCAAATTCTTCAGAAGGTTCTCACACAATTTTACTTATTTAAATAATACTGTATTTATAAACTTTTACGAATTTTATCAGGCCTATTTTGTTAACATCTTCAGAGAAATTTACATTCAAATCGTAAAAAAGACCACAGACTGTATAGTAATAAATTTTGATATTGAAACTTCTTATAAATGTATTGCTTAAACTAAAACGAATAAAAAATTGGAAGAGGAAAGCAATTTTCTATAAAGATCGCAATAATTAGAATATAAAAATGTATTAGACAATAATATGAAATTGCATTAGAAATTTGGTTTTATATACTGTACAATGAAGTATTAATGAAAACATGTTTGGAAAGTAATAAAATAAAATAACATGACTCTTTAAATACAGACAGTTTTCTGTTTAAATGCAAAAGGTATAAAGCTTTAAAAGATTTTAACAAAGATTGTTTACACAAACAATAATGCAATTTGTTTCATCAATTCTCCTTAAAAGCTTTTCTTTTCTTTTAACATTATGCAATGATCACCAATTTTAATTTTCTTGGACATTAGAATGCCAAAAATCTGTCTGAAAAGTAAATAATAAAACAGAATANTAAAATTGAGCTAAAAAAGAATTTTTTTAATTTGTTAAATAATAATTTAAATGTAAAAAATATATAATTATTTGTATCGATAGATACAGGGACTTTCCTCAAGTCGATAAAATTGATTAGTTCTTTTTCGCTCAATCAATCGTTTTATGTGCTTCTTGTGTGTATTTTTCCATTCATTGCCATTGCAGGATGGAGAGATTTTTTAATTTCGGATTGGTATTACGAAGAGTTATTTCAGGTATTTTTAGGTAGATGCTAGTCAGCAATTTTCTTGACACGAATAGGTTTTCTATGTGTCTTTCTGATAATGGAGGAGGACTCTTCTCAGCAGGATAGTCATTCGTTCTTTCTTACCAGTACAACTTTCTACAATGATTGACACGAATTACACCATGTAATTTACCTCCTTTTTCTCCCCTCTAACCTCATATTTATATTATCAATATTCTGCAGAACTTGCTCCATTCCGCTATCACTTTTGACCATACTTTCGAAAGTGACAAACTAAATTCTTTAATATTCTTTACGTGCTCGACTTTTTACTTTTTTCTTTCGATTATTCTCTATCAGAAAATACATCCATAACTTCTATTTTCTCCTAAAAAAACACACATACACACATTCGATTAATTCCTTTATTTTATCCGGAATTTCTTTCCTCCATATAAAATATTTAGCTCATTAAATAATTGAATATATGTTATAGTTAGAATAAATATTTTATCGTTAATGTTATTCCATTATGTAATCTTATAAAGCTTGATATTTAATATACTAAAATCGAATTTCCAACCGGAAACACCGTCTTAATAATCAGTTAAATACGACAACATATTTAGAGAAGAGATTACTCTATTATAAGTTAAACGAATTGATCCAAACGTCCTTACGTCACTTGTCAGTAATTATATATTATATATATATATATATCGTATATCTATCCAATCTTATTATCAGAAGAGCGTGTTATAGGCTATAGTTTGCACTTGGTTTATATGTAACATATATGCCATTTCTCCAGTGAGCAATCAAAGTAATTAAAATGATAATTGTGGCTCGATTTTCTGTAGAAATTACGCAAAAGGAATTTTAATATCTGTAAATAATTATAACATTTGATTAATTTGTAATCGTGATTCGAAAAGGGACGTAATAAAGTAATGATTTCTGAATGTTAACTTAAGCATCTTTCATCCTCTCTTAACGTTAATCCTTTAGATTTATGGTAAAATATGGATAACTTTACATAGACGAGGAGCTACTTAACTTGATGTAGAGTCGTAGATTATCGCTTCGATTGTAATTACCAATGACGATTGAATCTAATTATAATAATTAATGAATAAATCTAGGATTAAATTATCGTCATCTTAATTAATTGTTCGGCTAACGTTATGATTTTCGATGAAGTTTCTCGGTTAAGAAAACCGATCTTCTTCTTGGATTACTGCTTTAAAAATATATAATTTTTTAATTAATATATATATATATATATTTATAATGATATTTAATAGAATGTTTACGCTTTGTATTATAATAAAAGAATTTTATCCCTTTTCTTTGCCACTTATTTTTACTGTTGAAGCTAATCAGAGTGAGTAAGTTTGAGCAATAAAGACACTAAGAATGGGATTAAAAACATCGATAGATTCAAATCTACGTAACGAAATTCTTCCTATACAATCGCTCTCAAACTAATTTTATTTATTAATTTTATCGAAAGCAACAAAATAAACTTTAACTTATATATCAGTAGAAAAATAATTCCTTAATTTAAATTATTATAATTAAAATAAAATCTTAATTATTATTATAAAATGTAGCATCAATTGTTAATGACAAGTTTTGATTTAAAAAGAAAAAAAAAATAGTTTTTCAAAGTCGTTTATTCGATCGAGATATTGCCCATACAAAGGATTTGAAAAATTCTTTTACTTTGTATTAGTTTTCTTTGAAAACTTTCTCATGAGATGCCTTTTTTTTAACCCCCTTAACGTTCTACTGTAAAAAAACGCTATTATCTAAGAAAATAATTGAAAAAAATTAAGTTTTTTTATTATATATATTGTATAATTTGCCGACAAAGTTAATGAACTTTATAGAAATACAAAAAGAGACGTTCAATACATGAGGTTTGCTCGTTTACTCACCTTCAAACCTCTTATATCTCGTTACTTATTACCTGTTTAAAATTCATTTTATAATCGAAATTATTATATATTTAATTTAAATTTCTAATTGTTTTAATAATAATAATAATAATAATTAACGATCTCATCGTCGTATCTATGCCTTAAAAATTTGCTTCTTTAGATGATTAATTAAATTATTAAATAATTTATAAAGGAAATAAATACATTTTTATGTATAAATTCTTCAATTTTAAATTATAAATAAACGAGGAAAAGAAAGAAAAATCGAATATTAATATTAATAAAAGCACAACTCTTATATATAATTATTTATTCTTAAAATATAGGATAAGCTTTTTTTTTAAATTAAAAATAATAATAATAATAATAATAATACTGAAAGTTTGATGGAATCAAA
>NW_019385024.1:0-74048 GCF_000671375.1 Centruroides sculpturatus | reverse complement strand
TTTTTTAAATGAGTTTTTAATCTATAAATTATTAGCTTTAGATTTATTTAATTAGTTAATTTTATAGATTAAAATCTTGCAATTAATATAAATAGAAATTATAATTTTTTAAAATTAATTTAAAGAAAAATTTCATCTAGAACAATGCTTTTTCAACCTGGAATACAAAGCATTAACACATTTTAAATATATTTTTAACATGGAGATGTGCAAAAACTTTATCAATAATTATTTTTAAAATAGTTTCTAGATTATTTATTATTATTAAAAATCTTTCCTGTATTATCAGTATGCAATATTATAATGTAAACTGTACATTTTCTAGATGAGATACGTAAGGAAAGACATGAAATTCTATCACAATTCTTGGTGATTTATTGATAAAATGACATTCGGTTATTAAATATTTATACATTATAACTATTTACTCCGCTACAACACTTTTGATATCGATTTATTATCCAATAAATAGTTAATTCTAATTGTCAATGTTTAAAATGCTCGCATAATAGTCAATTATCGACGAATCAAAATATAGGATATTCAGATATAATTGCGCGTATACCGAAAATCGATTTAAATAAATAATTATACAATTAAATCAATCCAATATAGAGATATAAAAATTGTATTTTCTTTACTTCAATTTAGCATCTTTTAAAGAGCAACAATTAGGAGAGGAATCCGGAAGAGGAACATTAACCAAGTTTAAGAAGAATCTTCTCTCATAAATGAATCTATGTTGCTCTATTCATTTACATTTTAACTTCGTTTAAATTGTTTTTACACCATCATTTTCTCTAGAAAACATGGCTGATACCAGTTGCCATACATACAATTCCCTTCTCCTCCTCCTCCTCCTCTTCCTCCTCTTCCTTCCTTTTCTAATTGTAAATTCTAGAGCATTCGTTTAACCAAAAAGATTTATTTTATTTTATATTTTTCAATTACTAAACATTATAAATTAAATAAATATATCGATTTTACAAGGAAATATTCATATATATATATATATATATTATAGAAAATATTAAATTCTCTGGAAGAGTTTTTCTGGCAGGTAAGCTCGAGGGAGGAAGAGTGATAGTTAATAATATTGGCTTAGATATATGTTAAAATAACGGTCGTACATTAAAAGAGAGTAATGAGAAGCATTAAAAATTCTACGAAAGTGACGAGGAGTCATCCTCATTTGGAAGATTGATTAGGGCATAAAGTCACTCCTCGATTCTCGTTTTCTGCTTGCCATTTCGGGTTATTGATTCCGTCGCTTGACCAATTCGATATTTAAATCCCAATTTAATTGAAAATTCAATTTAATTTGTCATTCAATTATCAACAAATACGTCTCTATATAAAATAGATTTTTATTCCTAATACATACAAAAAAAACCACGCATAAAAGTAAAAATTCTGCGTGCGAATTATTAAATAAAATTACAAAAAAAAAAGAAACCGATTTAACGTTAAAAAATTAACATTTAAAATAAAATAATTACGTGTTTATTAATTTAAAAAATGAGCACGTTAAAGACATTTAAAGTGAGATTTCTCTTAGTTTGAAACATGGCTGACGCGTGTCGCCATCTGGTATTACGCGAATGAATTAAGTTAATATATTATTTATTATTGTAATTAATAAGTTAATTACGTATAAAAATTAAAAATTAATAATTTTTATACTTTTCAAAATTAGATTTAATTCTCAGACTCATTTCTGGATCGATACATATCAATTATATATATTTATCCATCGATCTTAAACCTCTCCTCCGATAAATCCAATGATGATCCTCGTGATCCTCGAATGACTCTCATGTATTAGCTCCTGGAATGACCATCATGAATTAGATTCCTCGAATAATCTCGAATATCCTGATATTCCGATCAGAGAAATTCCCTGATCAAAAATAAGGGATTTCCCTGATTTAGATTTAGGGGTTTTTCCTGATCTAAATCACAAGAGAACTAACGTGTCACAATTAGAAAAAAAAACCCTGTCTCATTGAAATATCATTTTATATATTTGAAGGAAAAGGAAACTTAATTCGTTTTCTATAAATGATATGATGGATGGTAATATAATTATATCATTTGGGGGTTATCAACAGATGACAGTCAAACAAACAGATGATATCTGATATTAAGTTTGTCTGTTTGATGAATGGAGAATTGAATCTTTCTCTCGTTCCCATTTCTCTTCTTTGTATTTGTATCTATTAACCTATTCAGAATAAAAGAATAATCATTCGACAATTGCAATTTGTTTACCATTAATATTTTCTCTATCGACTCTTTAGATAAACGCATGTATTTTTAATTAAACGAAATTATGTATTTAAAATATAAATTTTACATTTACGATATAAAATATTAAATTAGAATTAGAATTATTGTATTTTATAAATATAAAAGTTTAATTAATTCGTGCCTGTAGAATAGAGCAAACTATAAAGATGTCAGTAGGACCATTCTCCCGTCATAAAGGACCTCTAAAATTCACTGTTANAATTTTACATTTACGATATAAAATATTAAATTAGAATTAGAATTATTGTATTTTATAAATATAAAAGTTTAATTAATTCGTGCCTGTAGAATAGAGCAAACTATAAAGATGTCAGTAGGACCATTCTCCCGTCATAAAGGACCTCTAAAATTCACTGTTAGATGTAAATTAAAGTCTTTTTTTTTACGATAAATGATAAAGAATCTGTTGTTCTGTTTTATTCGTATGTTTGGGAGGCCCTTAGAATTCGGACCCTAGGTAGATTCCTTTTTTTATTTATGGTATAACCCGGCATTCTCCGGGCCTCATTTCACCTGTCTCAAGCAGTGTTAACTCTAGCATTAATTAAATTTGTTCATAATAAATCAATTTTCCCTTGGGCAATAGCCCACGTGTCGCTTTGTCGTATACAAACAAATAATAATTCAGAATAACCTGATAATTAATTTTCCAAATTCGACATTAATTAGAAAAATCTATGTTGATGTAATTTGTACGAGTATAAGCAATGCCCAATGCCATCGTATGTCTGATCGAACGATTTCTGTAGTGTAGAAGGGCATATAGATCTACACTTTTTAAATTATAAATCATACTGATTATGTTTAATCATAATATAAGTACGATTTATAGTTTACTACCGCCTTCCTGAAATACGTTATTGCCACAGTTAAAACAAAAATGATAATTTGTACCCACATCAGAGCTGTATGTGCTATGTGATGGCCTTGTAAGTATTAACTGTAGACTGACCCACAGTGGGATCAAGCCAACGAGCTAGAATATCTAGAAGGTAGTTCATTTGTCTTCAAATATGATGCCTTTACAGATGTGAAGGCGCCATATTTGAGGAACATAAATTGCCCTCTAGATATGTGAAATACTTTCACAGTAAATTTCAGAAAACCTGTACTTTTAGGCAATACATGCTTATTACTTCTGAATACATTTTCACAGTTTTAATGTCAGATCGCGCATATCCAGAGGATTGCAAACGGGGTATTTTCCCTCCCGTGGAATCGAGTAAAACATTCCTCATATTATAATGGTAAAAGTGATTGAAATATTCAACTTCACACTTTCGACCAGTGCTTCATGGGGACAAAAAAATTTGTATTAGGAAGTCCCATGTATCTTACAGTGTTAACTTCAGATATTTTTCTTCGGGGGAATTTCTTTAGGAAAATATTTTCTTATAAAAGATTAGTTTTGGATCCCTTATTGGTGGAGGCCCCAAACAATTGCCCTCTTTGCCTATAGGATAATGCGCCAATGCACGGGACTGTATTTGATCTATTTTCTGTATTCTACTGTATTCTATAATCTATTTGCGAAAACAACCAAAAATTAAATAATTATATAAAAATATATATTGAATATCATTAAACTGTTGATTATTTTCTGTACTTGGGCTGCAATTTGAAAAAATTATAGCCCTATAAATTTCCCACTGTTGTCTGTCTTTCCTAAATATCGAGAACGGTGTTAGATAATTGAAATTCAAGACAACATATGGAAAGCTTAGGTGTAGGAAGTCCCGATTAACTATATGAGAATTCCCGATGAAAACCGGAATTCACGTCATTTCAATTCAAAACTTTTCTCACGAAAGGAATTAGATAGATGACCAGCACGACTCCATTGCTAAAGGAAAAGTATGATGTACAGGGGCAAGCCACTACTAATTTGAGGTGGAGAGCATATAATTTAAATTAAATAAATTAAAAAATATTACTAAAAATTGCAGCATTGTAACCATGTCACAATAAATAATTGCTCGTTTGATATATGTATTTATCTTCAAAGCATAATGAGTACCATCATTTGTCTTGTTTCGTGGCACTACTCCCGCTGTACATTTGTTAGTTAATTGTTTATCCTTACGAGGAAATCTGTATAAAAAAATTAGACTAGTAAAAGAAAAGGTTATAGAATTAAAACGTGCGTATATTGTAATTGATATAACTCCATACCTCTTAATTCTGTTTATTTTAATTAGTGAATATATTTAAATACTTTCAGAATAAATAATTGTAGAAAAATAAACGTGAAATTCTCTTTATAAAAATATATTTTTAATGTGAAATGGGCCTATTTTTTCAGGTTCAAAGCTAACAATCCTACGGTTTTTTCTCGTGTGTGATTTTGTATCGAGCTTACAATACAATTGATTGCATCTTATATATTACACTGTATTAACATTAAATATTTCACTAGTTTGTTAATTAAAATAAGAGTTATGGAAGAAATTAGCATATATTATCAAACATTCCAGTAATATTATTTAATATGAGATTTCTTATTATATGAATCACTTAATCCATTGGTTTTCATGATATTCCGACAATTTATTTAAATAAATTACTGGGCATCAGGTGTATCACACATAGCAAAGTAAACCTACTATGAGAAAAAGTTAAAAATCATCGATCAACTCATGTATTTATTTGTATTCGTTGATAATAAGGCCTCAGGAGGTTTATTCTTAATATTCTTTAGCCTTTAATTTTGAACAAACTTTATCTTTTTACAATTAATATATATCTATCTTATAATAACAAATTTTAATCGGAAATAATTTAATAATTAACTTATATACTCCCGTTTATACATAAGTTTTATTAATTTAAATATCCGAAGAATCATCTAGCAAACCTTTAAATAGAAGAGGAGGAAAACAGAGGCACATCCGACCAGGTTATTTACCCCTCCGCACAGTTTAAAATCTCGAATTTTTTTTTCTAATACGCTAATTTATTAATTTTAAATAAATTAATAAATACATAAATATAATAATTAAAAATTGCAATTTATTCGAGTTCTTTTATTAAATTCACTACAAAAATATCAATAAAATCCTGTATTTAAAGATTGATTCTTGAGTGAGGTAAAACAAGATCCAACCCAGACGTTAGTTTTTGGGCCTCAGAGGGGGTTCCACACTTTTAAATTTATAAGAAAATTTGATATAATTTCAATTACTACCTTTATTATCGTGAAATTCTTCCTAAAGATGCCTTAAATTTAATTATTAACCAACAGGAATCCTACCAAACTGGGTTGGATACCGCACGGCAATGCATTTAATTCTATTGAAATTAGTGTAAAGAATTATTTTTAAATATTATAAAAACATTCTCGTATTTGTGTTTGTAAATTAAAAATTAATTATAATGACGATTATTACTTTTATATTAATAAGATAATCCAGTTTGTCTTCCAGTAATTGCGCTTGCTATCTTATTACATTGTTGTTACTTGAGGGTGACGTAGAAAATGCTTTCGATCGTTTTTTCTTTTTGAATTGAATTTCATTTTATTCGCGGGAATGACGGCATTTGACGGAGTGTACCTGTACACTTCGGTAGTTTTCCATTCTCTCTCGTCACTACTCTTTGCGTGTCCCATTGGCCGAGTGGAAAACAACTAAGTTATGTCGGTCGATCATTGGAAACTGTCCATTACGCCAATCCACGAATGTCACACATCCGTAACGCAGTATCTACTAAAGCTACTTTACTTGTCTATTCCTATCGAAATATACGAGAAAGGTAAGATTTAAAGGGCATTATCCCATAGAAAGATATTCTTTAAATATTTTATTGGTAAATTCTTTCATTAAATATGCATTGTTTAGTTTGGCAGAATGATCTCGTGTCGATATTATCTTAATTTTTATAACAATTTCGAAGAAAGGACTAAGAAATTGTGGAGAGAAGCGGATGCGGTATGCTTCGATGTAGATTCTACGGTTTGTAAAGACGAAGCTATCGACGAATTAGCGAAATTTGCCGGGAAAGAAAAAGAAGTTGCAGAGAAGTAAGACACTATTCTTGTATTTATTTATATTCTATGCTTTATAAATTACAATTGAGTGATACTCTCTTCTGTAAATATCATATCAAACTTTGAGAAAACTTGATACTTCTCTTCATATTTATTATACAATAATATATATATCAGGGATAGGGTGGGATGTGTGTGCTGTTATACAAATATAAAGCCTCACCCATCTCCAAAAGTCATTAAAAAAATACCTGAATAAATGCAATAAACAGTTAAAAACAGATTTTCATCACTTATATATTTTTTTTAAATATAAAATATCATTTTGGGCACTGAGTCAAATGGTCCAGATATTTTGTTTCAATAAAATTCATGACTAAAAACCAATTTATTCTGGAAAGACATTATACTTAACAATCCCATAGATTCTACACTTTATTTTAATATGTTGGTTTCATTTTACATCTGGTTTTACCTGTTGCAGAACCACAATATTCTTTATTATTATAGACCATACAGTAATAAATTTGAAAAATTAATTTTATTTCATATTTTAAATATATTTTTAACATGGAGATGTGCAAAAACTTTATCAATAATTATTTTTAAAATAGTTTCTAGATTATTTATTATTATTAAAAATCTTTCCTGTATTATCAGTATGCAATATTATAATGTAAACTGTACATTTTCTAGATGAGATACGTAAGGAAAGACATGAAATTCTATCACAATTCTTGGTGATTTATTGATAAAATGACATTCGGTTATTAAATATTTATACATTATAACTATTTACTCCGCTACAACACTTTTGATATCGATTTATTATCCAATAAATAGTTAATTCTAATTGTCAATGTTTAAAATGCTCGCATAATAGTCAATTATCGACGAATCAAAATATAGGATATTCAGATATAATTGCGCGTATACCGAAAATCGATTTAAATAAATAATTATACAATTAAATCAATCCAATATAGAGATATAAAAATTGTATTTTCTTTACTTCAATTTAGCATCTTTTAAAGAGCAACAATTAGGAGAGGAATCCGGAAGAGGAACATTAACCAAGTTTAAGAAGAATCTTCTCTCATAAATGAATCTATGTTGCTCTATTCATTTACATTTTAACTTCGTTTAAATTGTTTTTACACCATCANTACTTAACAATCCCATAGATTCTACACTTTATTTTAATATGTTGGTTTCATTTTACATCTGGTTTTACCTGTTGCAGAACCACAATATTCTTTATTATTATAGACCATACAGTAATAAATTTGAAAAATTAATTTTATTTCATATTTTAAATATATTTATTAAAGACCTTTATATGTTCCTACTAATGATTCTAATGCAGAAAGGAGCATTTTTTTATTCTCTGCTAGTAAACAAATTGGAACTTGAATGCAATAAATAGAAGCATAATAGAGCAATACAAATCTGGAATGAAATATATCTTTTAAGTTTTTCCCTAAATAAAATTGTGTGAAATTATTTTTAAAAGTCCTTAAGTTGTTGGGATATTGTGAAAATTGTATATAAAAAAAATCTAGGTTGAAAAATTACTTAAAAATATATAGAAGTATAATTTGAAAGAACACAAAAATAACTGGATCTTTGTGTTCCTGTGATATGAGGAAGAGGCATTAAGAAGACTGCAGATTCTTTTTATATCTGTCTTTGAAACAGAATTATATCAAATTAATGCAGAAATACAAGAAAAATAATGCAGGCTAAGAGCAAATATTGTCTTTATTTTTACAATATTCTATACACTTTTAGATTTATACATTTATTATATTTTAATTTGGAAAAAAAGTCACACAATGGAGGTGTTGAAATAAAATGAAACTTTATTAGTGCAAATCTGATGATTATGGTAATAATTGATTACAATATCTTATTTACTATGAAACAATGATACTAAAGGTTCCTTTTAAATTGTATCTTGTAGGGTCTCCTCTTGCCTGGATGTACAGTGATATTATTGGGTATGGATGCATACAGGCACCACATGCTATCCTGTGACA
Source organism: Centruroides sculpturatus (assembly GCF_000671375.1). Classification (NCBI taxonomy): domain Eukaryota; kingdom Metazoa; phylum Arthropoda; class Arachnida; order Scorpiones; family Buthidae; genus Centruroides; species Centruroides sculpturatus. The sequence goes on along the minus strand of NW_019385024.1, from coordinate 65,714 downwards.
TATTTGTCCACAGATGTTGCAACTGTTGTCCTAGATCTGTCATACTCGTAGATAGATGAAGCTGCAATCCTGTCTGGTCCCACAAATGTTCAATGAGAGACAACTCTGGAGACTGGGCAGGACAAGGAAGTGTGGCAACATGACCGAGACATTCCTTGGAAACAATGCCACACTTCTTTGGTCTGTCCAGTCTTTAGATTTGTCTTCCTTAGGGCAGGACTGTTTGCAACCCTGCCATAAAAAGCAACACATAAGAATGCATGATTTCATAAATGTATCACTATGTCATCAGTGTACCTCATACCATTAATCTGACTTGACAGTAGGCAGTAGTTGACTGTAAGCACGTTAGCTGCAACAAATTTATGATCATTTGCATGATAATTTTTAATACTTTCTTAATTTTTCTTTCTTTTGACATCCTTCTGCCAGCTCTGAGTTAATTATACTATTCTATACACTAATTTATATACCAGTTTAACCTTTTTTTTTTTAAAGGAATATCTTAATTAAAAATTCATCATGTAGACATATAGCTTTAAACTTAATTTCAATATAAATATTTATTATTAATTTGTTTATTTTTTTTAAACAATAAAAATCATTAATTTTATTGCTATTAAATTAAAGGACACAGAAAGCGATGAGTGGTGGGATGACATTTAAAGAGGCTCTTCATCAACGTTTAGAGTTAATCCAGCCAACTGTAACTATGATTCATGAATATTTATATAAGCATCATCCTAATTTCACTCCAGGAATCAAGTAAGTACTTCAATTCATTATTGTATCTGAATATTTGTGTTGTTAAAGAAATATTTCAAGATTTATATTACTAAATCCAGACATTTATTAATATTTTGCTTATTATAACATCATTTACATTTGCTTATTATAACATCATTTACAGATAACATTAACCAAAAGTTTTGTTAAATGTTATCTGTAAGCGAATTAATTCTATTAATTTACAGACAATTTATCTTTTGTTTAAATTAATTTTGTTTAAATGAAATTAAAAGATCATTTAGTTAAAAGAAATGCTAAAAAGTTTAGCACTTCTTAGCTTCGTCTTAACTTTTTATCAAATACTTTACTCCCTGAATGTAAATTCAATTCAAACTGCTTTACTTAGAGTAAAATCTTCTTAGAAAACTCAAGTGCCTTCAAGATTTATAACCATCATTGAAGTTAACAAGAGAAATAAAGATCAAGAGGAGACACTAGATCACTACTAGCATTACCTTTTCAATGGTCTATTGTGTGTAAAGCCTGAAAGTGGTTAGTTTCCTAAAATGTTTTCACTGCAGGAAAAATAGTAAATTTTTAAAATTCAATTGGAAGAAGTTATCAAGCTTTGATTATATACAAAATCAATAAAATTATTATAAGTTTAAATCATTTAGTTTAGTATGCTTATATATTTTCATATACAGTTTATTTAGTAACAATTACTTGCCACTATTGCATCAAATTTGGGATGATAAAAAAAAAATTGTATGACGTTCATGAATAACATAGATATTGATTTTAATGTTAAAAAAATAAATTCTTGATACAGACTATCGAAGATCATATTTAAAAAAAATTATCAGTCCTCCAATGAATTGCAAAATATTTGATTTTACTTTATACACATTTTATTTTTAATAATACAAAATAATTTAAAATTGAGTTGGTGATATTGAATAATAATTTCATATTCTACATTTTATCCAGATACATTTTTAGACTTTCATCAAACCTCAGTAAGCTGAAAGCTGAATCTTATGAACAAGTTAGTTCGTAAGCATAAAGTTTTAATCTTTTGCAATCATCAACAAGCATAGTGCTTTTAAGAAAAATGTTTACTAGATGACTCAAACTACTAATTGAGTGTTTTGGACACTATGATGGAAACACAATATAATTCTTTCTATGTTTTCTGCATTTGTTGTATGTCTACCTTGTGGGTGACCTCTTAAAATACTTCTGTTTCCAGCAACTAGTTGATTCCACTTATGAATGCTTTTGTCACTGAAGCATTCTTACAACATGCTCGCCTGACATTCCTTTTGGCAACAGTTATAGACTTTGTTTCTGGGAACAATAATATACACTGTGCTTTTTCTTATGATGATGCCTGTACAATGGTGCTATTTAGTAGAAAATAGGCTCAAAACACTGTTTTTATTCAAATACCCTGAATTTCAAACAATTATTTATTAATTAGAGAGAGAAAATGACAAACGTTTTTTGAACTTCTCATCAAATGTCTCTATTGCTTGTTATTTTCTGTATTTTCAAAAGTCTTCTTATCTTTCAGCTTTTTTTAAAACCAAGTAGTTACTGAAATTAGATCCATATCAGTTATAATGTATCATTCTGACATGCTAGATCCATCATTCTTTTCAGAAATTACAATAGAGTTAAAAATAATCTTGATTTAATGCAGTAGTTTCTAAGATGGCTTCACAACTAGTATAAGAATGCTCTATCTGTATGCTGCAGTTGCATTTGAATTCCCATAATTTATCATGGATAAATTACAAGAATTCAGATGCCAACTAAAAGACAAAACTATTCTTCTGGTGCCTCCTTGTTTGATACGTCAAATTTCCAAGACTGAGTTGCTGGTAGCATTGATATCCAAATAATGGTTTAAAATAAAATTTTTTTTACTATTTATAAATAGTTGTGTGCAATAAATTAGAATTAACTTTTATTGATTTCAATTTCAGTAATAATTAAATTTGTTTTTGTAGAGATCTAATCAGAATACTCCACAATAGACAGATTGCAGTCTATTTGATATCCGGTGGCTTCTATACATTGTTAGAACCAATTGCTAAAGAATTAAATATATGTTTAAATAATGTGTTTGCTAACAGACTTTTGTTTTATTTTAATGGTAAGTAATTTTTTTTTAATATTTTTGAATGTATAACAAATTGTTAAAACTGTTTTTAGATAAAATAAAATACATAAAATAGATTTTTTTTGTATATATATCATTGCTAATATAATCCAAAGTTAGTTTTTTAAAAGAATTGAAAGCCTTTATTAAATTTATGAATCTTTTAAGATTTGTGAATGAATAAATTCTCAGAGTGTCAATGGGCAGAACCTGCAATGTTTGCATTTAATGTTCACAGGAAAAAAAGCACTTATGTTGCCATTATACATCTATGATCTGGTGAACAATTGCTAATCGTTATTACATTTTATAAGGATAGAACTTACTTATGCATAATATAATGAGGAGCTATTGTATATTGGTGGACAAACAAACAATGTATCTATGCAGCCATTTTCTGTTTTTGATCTTTATGCCAACTTACTTTTTGTGGGTTGTATTTTATACAATAGTAATTTTAAGGTCAATGATTGGATGTTAGTAGAAATTCAATAGCAACCATTTTTTTTAAAAATTCAGCAATGAGCTGCTTAACTTTTCCAGCAACATTTAAAACTGCATGTGATGCTATCTGTTATTTTTTTATTAAAAAAAAAGCTTCTTATATTTTTAATTTTTATAAAATGGCAAAAAGGATAATGATGGGTTTTACAAAAAATTGTAAATGCTAATTATGAGTAGAATCATCAAGTCTAACCCTACTTGAGATATGACAATAAGCACAGGAGTTAAGCTTCAAAGAGGGTGAACAAAATTATATCCCCCCACACACACAGAAAAAAACTTGCCGAAATATTTTGCATTTCTTGATGTTTTAAGGTCCCAAGTCAAAAAATGTAAAAATCTTGAGAGGGTTGTTCTTTGATAGATCATCATACTTTTCCTCTGTTATATATAAGAGAGCCAGGAAAGTAATTATTGGCTAATGTGCTTTTATATTTGGAGTAAAAAACGTTTGGAAACAAAGAACTGCTGTAGTTCTTTCAGATTAAACTTTTAGGAATTTTACCAGATTTTTTATTTCTCAGCACAAAATATTTTATCTATAATAATTACCCAGTATATAATTTTTTTAATATTGTAGACCAATGCTTTGTAACAAGATACATTTCTATTGGGATACATTTTGAGTACCCAATTTTTTTATTGACTATTGTAGTGTGGTATTCTATTCCTATAAATTTAGTTTTGAACTATAAAACTTCAATTTATGATATTATCTATAGAAAATTATTTTGGTTCTTTGAAAACCATCATTTTCTGCTATTTAGTATTATAGTTAATAAAATGTTTTTTTAGTACAAAATTCATAAGATGCACAGTTTGTTTTATTTGATACTTCAACTGTTCAGATTTCTGTTTGATGTTTTTTCTTTTTTCTTTTCAAATAGGTAAATATGCTGGTTTTGATGAAAATCAACCTGTTTGTCATCAGAATGGAAAAGCTGAAGTAATAAGTTATCTAAAAGAAAATTATGGCTATCAGAAAGTTGTAATGATTGGAGATGGCATTACTGATTTAATGGCTTGTCCTCCAGCTGTAAGTTACCAAGATTATATATATACATATATGTAATTATAAAATAAAAACAATGCAAAATTTTTAAAATATTAAAAACGATGTAAACTTTCTAAATTTTAACACTTAATGCTTTCTATTCTGGCATAGTATTTATATAAGGTGGCTGAGAGCTGGAGATTTTTCTTGGTCCCAGAGAAAACATGGGCCCTGTAGTAATTCCTAACTCTTTAAAATCAAGATTATATTTTCTTTAGTAAAAATATTAATAAAAAGCAATCTTTAATGTTAAAGAAACAATTTTACATATTTCATTTTTAAAAGAGCCTGCTAAGAGGCAAAACGACCTGCTCTACTCCCTGTACAAGCTCTTGACAGCCCTGCTGAGATTCATTAAGATCTAGACATAAAGTTGTGTCTTGTTAGTGTGGTGAGTGACCACTATGTTTATAATCCTGAAATTAGTAGGTGAGATGGCTAAGATGGTAAATGTATCAGCTTGCCATTGAATTGGAGCCAGAAGTTTTAATGTGAGCATTGTGAGCATGATTGAAAGTTGCCTTACTCATTAGTAGCTTCATTAGTAGCCTCAGGATGGAAATCCTGAGGCTACTAAATAAAAAAAAAATCAAATATTAGATGAAGATCCAGGTGACCTAAATGATAATACATCTGCACAATAAACAGAATTTGCAGGTTTGAATACTGTTTCAGATTAATAATTGAACTTTTCTTCCAGAATATTCTATAACAATTATTAATCTTGTACTATGGTAGTTAAGGATATTAGGCTAATTATTGATATGAAGATAAATCTGAAATGACAGATTATTTTGAGATTTATTGTGGAGAATGAATTGCTACCAAATTCACATTTAGTCTGATCAACACAATTAAGAACAGAAGATACATCAATTAAACATTTCCTTTTCTTAAACAAAAGTAATAGTATTAATTCCAACTTAAAGGTAGATAGAAGAACTCCAACAATACAATACTGACAATCTCTCCCAAATAATTTTGGGCTACTATGCCCATTTTCAGGAGAATGCGACCTTTAGTCTGTAAAAGATAATTCTATCTAGTTCTTATTTAAATTTGTTCCACTAAAAATTCCAAAAGCTCACTGCTTTGTTTTTTAGAACAGTTGAACTTTTGAAACTGATATTTTTAATCATATTTTACTTCTAACCCTCTAATTTTTTTTCTAATAACCACTTCCAAGTCATTGATAACAATTCTCGGTTCCTACTCTTAATCACATCTTTCCTTAAACTTTCTCTACTTGATCTAACCTCTCTAAGCTCTTCTAGAATTTTTGCTGTTCCATTCTATCTTCAAATCTGTCTGTCAAGTGGCATTCTAGAATTATCTTTTACAGACTAAAGATTGCACTCTCTTGAAAATGAGTATAGTAGCCCAAAAATACTTGGGAGAGAATATCAGTTTTTGATGTTAGAAGCACTCCAGCAAATTATATTAAAGGAAATTAATGATTATTGTAAAAAAATAGCTATTGAGAATTATGAGAATTGAAAAGTGAATAAATGAATTTATCTAACATTAAAAATTTGGAAGGAAATCTGACACAAAATAAATAAAACGATGTTTTAAAATGTTTTTAGTAAATTTTATTAATTTTACTGTATTTAAAATATAATAAGTTTATTCATTAATTTAGAAGTAATTGTTTTCCGGTTGATTATAAAAGATAAAAAATTCAAATCCTTTTATGTGAAAATTTTTGCTTACATTTGATTATAAAAGAAAACAGATTTATGCTTAATAAGAATAATTTAATTAATTTTAATTAATTTTACTGTAAATATATGGATTTACTGTATAACTAACAAGCTTTTATTGAAAATCTTAATTGTTATTTTTATCTTTTTAGGGTTGAATGAATTGGGTTACTGAGAAACAAGTAATCTCAAAATGGATATAGATCCAGCATAATTAAATGAATTATAACACTGTTTATATAGAATATTGAATTTTTTTAGATTAAATTTTTACAATTGATTTAGAAAATAAATAATTAAAAGTATTAATTAAATTTGTATATTTAATAGGATGGTTTTATTGGATTTGGAGGAAACAGCAAGAGAAATATCATTAAAGACAAAGCCGGATGGTTTGTTACAGATTTTTACGAACTGATCGAAGAACTACAAAACTAAATTTAGTATTATTTTAAGAGAAAACTTTCTTGTGATATTTATTATATAATTAGTATTTACACAATTTTATTTTTAATAAAAACCAGTATTAACAAAATATGATTGCACCTGCACTCTTTGAGTGTGTACTGTATGACCTCCTGTGGAGGCAATATTAGCTTTTGGAAAGCCAACATGTAATTTCTTTATTAATCATTTTAGATGTTGTAGTAGTAAATGTACCTTTTAATGGGATTGTTTCATTTGCTTATTATCTGTATTTTTTAATAAAATTATTAAATTAATTCAACACTTAGTTTTCTTAGATATACAAGCTCCTATGAAACCTCTCGTAAGCCAAAATAGTATTAAAGTGAAGAAACGAATGCTCATAAAGTTTTCCTACATAAATTAATTTTGACTCTGAAGTATTATTAACTCATTAAATAACACATATAACCTACAATAACATATAGTTACTACATTAGACATAACCTGTAAACTATGAAACTTTCTGGTCTCAAGAACTAATCAAAACCCTCCTTGACTATCTTTAAATTCAACTTTTGCAATATTTTCATCATCATCAATTATTTCTGTTTCAGCTTATTGAAAAGACTATCTTACTTAAGAAGAAATCAGCCACTTAATGGAATGCCACATTTTGTACACCAATTAAAACGGAGAGAGTATTTGTTGAGTGGATTATCATTTTATTTTTTGCTACTGGATGCACAAAATAAATTGACCAAAAAACACTTTGGAAGCTTGATGCTGAATGTAGTTTCCAGGGAAGGAGCTTTGAGATGTCTCACTGCTTGAGGTGCATAATGCCTCTAAAATGGCACTGCAAAACATCCCTAAATGCTAGTTTGCTTTTTGCCTTTTATACTTTCCAGGCTTTATGTATACATAACAAGGGAAAGTATTGGAATTGTGTCAAATTTGATCCTCAAAGTGTTTTGCGAATCTCCAGATTTTGAGACTTCCTGAACCCAAAAAGTAAAAAAAAAAAACAGCAAAACAATTTCCGCATGTATGTGTTGGTCTATTTTGTTTTTTGTTTCTTAATCTTTCCCCCATTCTGAGATATTAAATTTGGCATGGCTTGTGTACAGGGGTGATGCTATTAAAATTTGGTGATTAAATATTGAAGGGGTAGGGAGCTAGAGGATTATCATATGTTATATCTCAAGTGGAGTTGGACTTGATGTTAGTCTTCATTAAGTCCAGCCTCACCTGAGATATGCTATTACCATTTACAATATTTTATGAAACTGATTACTACACTAAGCTTTTTATTTCAATAATTAAAAATATAGAAAGTTCTTATAACAAAATTTCATAACAGATAGCATCCACACACAACTTTATTATATTGTAATTAAAAATACAAAATAAAATCTCATAATAGCTGGGAAAGTTATGCAACTTGTTGCTGGATGCTTTCTAAAAGTGAAAATAAATCCTCTTTGGGTTTCTTTCAGTTAGCAAAAAAGAGGTACTAATATAGGTCTTTCATAAATCAGATCTTTCATTTAATTCAATTGATATATTACTTAATAATAAAATTCTTCACTACATTCAAACTCCATTTGTACATTTTTCCAAGTTAATGTTAAATATTTTCTACATGGAATCAGTGCTGGCCCAAGGCAAGTTTTAGGATGGAGCGACATCCTATTATCGCACCCCCCTTGGTTGCCCCTAATTTATACCCTTTAATTTTCTTTACCATTGAGGTGCCCCATAGCACTTAGCACCTGGAGCAGCTGCTCTGTTTGCCCTATGGTAGGGCCGGCTCTGCATGGAATTTTCTCAATTATAAAACATTTCAGTTATATGTTTTTTCTTTATATGTCATATTTTCCACTGCTTTTTATCTCTTATGTGTTATTCACTTTAAAATGGAAAAATTTAAAGTGATAATTAAAAAGTGAAAAACAAATTATGTATTCACTTAAAAGCTGATTGCTGCATAACCAAAGAGGATACAATCAGCCTTATTGGGGGTTATTTTTTGACCTATCACTGTACTAACAATTTAACTCAAAATTTAACACTTTTATATTGTTTTTATTAATTTGGCAATTATTGGCAATTAATAAAAATATAAAAGTGTTACATTTAGAAAAAGACCCATATAAAAGGAAATTTAAAGAACACACACAAATCAAAAAACACCCTAAAGATAACTTAATTAATATTTCAGAAGGCATATCAATAGACCCCCAATGGTATAAAGTAATAGAGAGCACTGCCATGCGTTAAAGATTGTTTAAAAGTACACCCTGTTGTACGGAATGTTAGGAATGGTTTAAATAACATTACTTGTCGGTATACTGTTACTCTGTGAACACCGGATAACACCAGTTGTCAATTTTTACCGTTTCATCTTTTGTTGGGAATAATACATATTAACTAAAAATGTAAGTGTTCATAGATACTTTGAAATTAATAATCTGTGTTATATTTTTTATATAAATGATGTGTTAAACAGCAATGCTCTTTACATTTTTCATATTATAGAAAATAATCATACAACTATGTAATAAAAATATAGTCACACAATTCTATGTTGTACCATTATATGACATGCAAGTTTTTTATTTTATTGTTTATTCCTCTTTTTTTTTACATCATACTTACCAATGTCATGAAACTCACCTTGTTTTTTTGTAATTTTAACAGCACTCAAGAGGGATGATGACGTTCATGAATAACATAGATATTGATTTTAANTTTTTTATATAAATGATGTGTTAAACAGCAATGCTCTTTACATTTTTCATATTATAGAAAATAATCATACAACTATGTAATAAAAATATAGTCACACAATTCTATGCTGTACCATTATATGACATGCAAGTTTTTTTATGTTATTGTTTATTCCTCTTTTTTTTACGTCATACTTACCAATGTCGTGAAACTTACCTTGTTTTTTTGTAATTTTAACAGCACTGAAGAGGGATTGGAAATACAAGCCAACCCAAAATGCATCTGAATTTAAAAAAGTGTTTTAAATAAACCGTAATGTTTTTCTAACTAATTGCTGTTTGATCATCTACCAAAATTATTGTTTGGATTGCAAGGATGCTACACACAAAAATTGTTTTATTCTGTTTTAAAATTTTCTTACACCATATCCTTTCATTAGGTGAACCATTCAAAGTTTATCCTTCCCCCATTTAAAGTTTGGTTACTCTGTCATGTATCGGGTAACATTATAACAAAACGGAAACATCACAAATACGGAGCTAGACAAAACACACATGTGCAATCACATACATCTGGCACTCCACTATGTCACATGCAAGTGGTCTATACATTACACTATATAATGTGAGATGACTGTTCATGTTTCATCTGCTATCTACTTTACAGTTAAATTACAATACTGTATATAACAAACTCAAAATATCAAAAAATCCTGCAAAATTTATTGAAGAAAACTAACATTTTCAACCATGTTTAGTGATCATCATCAGATTAGAATAAAAGAACTGGAATTTTAACATAAATTTCAAACTCTAAATCCGGAACCTGTTACCAGTGTAATTTGCGTGAAACAACCTTCCTTTCACAAACATTTTCAAGCTGTCGAGGTAGCTCTTCTTCAGATAGAGAAAATTCCAACGGAATACTTCAAAAAAAATGGAATGTAGATATTTAAACAAAAAACCAAATTGAAAAATGGAATGTAGATATTAAAACAAAAAACCGAAAGCTCGTATAATGGAAATCATCGAGACGGTCATGCACATTCGTGCACTGATGTTGATATTTAAAGATTGTCATTTAAAACGTTTGTGAAAGGAAGGTTGTTTCACGCAAATTACACCGGTAACAGGTTCCGGATTTAGTATTTCACCCCCGGTGTCAAAGAGAGATTGAATTTGTTATTTAAATTTCAAACATGTCAAGCATACATTTAGTTGGACATGGTGGCAATTTTCATTACTGCTGTTTACAAATGAAATCCTTTTATTAATCAGCCTCCAAGAACCCATGCTTGTGATAAAGTTTGTAATCCTTATAGTTTATAGCTATGTTCTGTCTCTTAGCTCTAAGCTCCTAAGATGAGCCATGTCAATGGAGAGATATATGAGATGTTGACTGTGTCCAATCAAATGCTTGTTTGATATGTTTGAAATTTAAGTTTGAATTCCTGTTCTTTTATTCTATCTGACTACTATTAAAAGTAGTTGAAAATATTCCATCTTGTTGAACTTCCATCCTCAATTACAAATACTGTATTCTAATACAGAGAAAGATTCATTTTTAAGTGGTCATAACAAGAACTTATTGGAAGGGTTGATATGAAATTAGAGACTTGATGTTCCAGTCCAGTAGTCTTTATGAGAGATATTCTTTAAGAGGGGTCTCACTGTATTTTTAATTAAATGAAATGAAACAATGAAATTCAGGGCAGAGTAAAAAAATGAAGATCATTTGGAAGAGTAATATTACAATTAAATGAATAAATTGCTAGCACAATCAAGAAGCAAATCAAATATTTCATTGACCTTTTATTTATTTTTCATATACTCGGCAAGGTATTATGGTTTAAATATTTTTGCCATTTTTCATCAATTGCTTATGTGAAATATCTTATTTAATAGTTATGAATATTTCTGCAACTTTGAACTTAGCATCTTAAGTTAATTTGGAGTTGTTTTTATGAACATTCCACTATATTTAAAACACATTGAAAGCTTGAAAATATTTGAAAAAAGTTTTAACTTTAATTCAACATACAATATAAAATAGAAGTCCATAAAATCACAAAATAAATACTAAAAAATAGAACAGAAACCATCAGCTTTAAGAATGCTAAAAAATATTAACTATTTGAGCATTTCTCTTATAATTTCATAACTTCTATCATGTACTGTTTATTGAATTAAAGTTAACATGCAAATGATAAGAATTTTTTGCTTGAATAACATCTGTAGGAAGTATTCCAATACTCTCCACCTTTATATCCAATACCTTTATATTTTAATAAATTATTTTTGAACTTCTTGTAAGTTTTGTATTTTATTCTTTCAAGACGGCTTTTAGGTGGTCTGAAAATTCTAGGAACTGATGCTTATTTCTTTTTTGACTTCAATATAGTAATATTTTGTGTGTTAAAAGTATTTTTGTTCATAAATAGTTTAAAAGTAGTCCTTGTTTATAAATAGAATTTATTAATAAATCCTATAATAATAACAGTATAAAAGTCCTATTTATAAACAAGATCTAAATGGAGAGTACGAAAACAAAAATTTGTAATATTAAGGTCATAGAGGTATAAAGAATTAGTTTAAAAGTCGTTTTTAAATTAAAAAAAAACTATTAGAAATTAAAATGTGTAATTTATTAATATAAAATCAAGTGTTTTTTTAACACCTGATTTTATATTAATAAACTAGCTGTCACTCGCAACTTCGCCTGTGCGGATTTTGCAAGCAAACACCATTTATATTCAGTATTTTAACAACCATAGTAATTGCTATATAACATCTACCACTGAGAATGAGAATTGCTGAGAATCAAACAAACTGTTTTCAATTTGATCAATTTTCTGGAACGTTTACAATCGTTCTATAATCGAACCAATATGCAATAACAAATTCAAATTTAAAACAGTTTGAACATTTGGTTAAAAAATCAAAATATATAAAAATATTTATAACAAAGTCTGAAAAGTTATCAAATTAATACACCTAAGTACTCAATGAAGAATAAACATAGTTGAAAACAAAAAATCGCATCTAAAATAGTACAGTAGAAGCCGTTCTTCAGGTTAAGCCTTAATCCTTTCCCTCTCCCCCCACGGGGGAATTTTGAAAAATCCCTTCTTAGTGTGCATTTTCATGACGTACCCTAACCGTGTACAAAATTTCACCTCTAGGTTCAGCGGTTTGCTCTGGGCGATGATGAATCAATCAGTCAATCACTGTCAGTCAGGACAAGTAATTTTATATATTTAGATTACACATTTTAGTTGCTAATAAACCATTCTCATATGTTTGAGATTGTTTTTCTATTCTACCAAAAGATATTTTCTCACAATTATTATGGACTTAGCCACACCATTAATGAGATAATTGAAAGATAAAAGACAGGATCCAATATAGCCAAGGACATCATGAAAAATTTCTAAAGGCTGGTTTACATTATATGACTGTTACATCCAAAAACATGCAGACAAGATTTTCTGGCAATTCAGATATTTACACAATGTAATTTAATATAACTTACAAGGAATAAAAGGGAATAAGCATGCCAACCTCTTAGCTAAAGAGGTAGCACATACCCATCGTATGTGCTACCTCTTGACTCACAATAAAATCCCAATTTCGGGTATTAAAAGACTGATAAGAGATGAAACTGTAACAGAATGGCAAGATAGGTGGTCTTACTCAGAGAAAGGAAGGCATACATTTTGGCTCTTGCCAAGTATAGAAGAGCAAATCAAAGACCTAAGTTGGCTCCAGGCCAACTATATCACTAGTCAAATTTACACAGGTCACATCAATAGCTACGAATATCACAAGAAAATTAAGAAGCATCAGATATATACTTGCAACTATGGAGAGGAAACACAGAACATATGTCACTTACTCCTTAATTGTTATAAATACAAGAGAGAAAGAATGGAACTCTCTAGTCTACATCAACTGAATATCAACACTCAGACTCTAGAACTTTACAATTTAATGAGAGACAGAAACCTTGCGGATGAACTAATGTCCTTTGCAAGAAGAATACTCATGTAAAGGGGGGAGAAAGCCTTCTCCTCCACCTATCTGCCAGTAGGTAACTCGTAGTGTCTTGTCGAAGCTAGACAAATAATAGTTACATAGCCTAAGTGTTTAATATTTCTTTTGTATGATAATTGTAAGTTTGTTTATTTGGTATAATGATAAATGAAACATTCCTTGTGGTGTGATAGCGGGACAAGGATGACTCTGATCCCTGTAAGGAAAAATGCTGAACATCAAATGAAAAAAAAAAAAAACAAAAATGAATAACTTACAAGTCATTCTGAATATATGCAAGAGCATTTGTTTCTCTTGAGAGTGATAATGACATAACCTATCACATGATTTTAATCTTGTCATTGATTGGTTCTGTGAGATCCAGATGCGTTTTTCTGTTTATTTTTAACAAAAATCTGAGTTATAAGACACTCGTGTTAAAGGGGACCTTTGATGCAACGAGTCCTTCCCCCCTCTCATTAACCTGAGAGAGTTCGAAATAACGGTATAACAACTAAATATTAACATGTGAGAGGGTTGACATTTAAATGAGTTCACAGGGAAAATTTACAAACAATCAAAGGAAATAGTAAATTATCCACCCAAGGTAGACTAATTCTTACCACCCTAGCCAGCCCATTGATGACTCATCTAGAGTGTAATCACTACAAACAAGTGGTCACCTGATCATATTCCCACACTTGATGGGGATATAACAGCTGAGCACCCAATCTTTGGGGCAATCAGTACCTAAAGAGTATCTTTGACTAGTGCAAGTGACTCCTAGACCATCTCCCCAGATATTCGCCTCCCGAAGGGTCTCTCTTCTGATCGTTGACATCAAACCCTCGACCTTGATCCACGAGTGACCAGATGACTTTGTATAACCAGATCTAGAAACATCGAGTTGGAATGACACAAAGTACTGTATATTGGAGTTATATTTGTAATCTCTCTCTCTCTCTCTCAATTAGGAGTAGATACACTGAAAACGATTTCCCTAGAACCTCATGAGAGTCGTGCTTATGCTTAGCAGACAGTTCTATGTTTCATAGTAGTTGTATATTGTAATCTAGGTTTTAGATATATATTAAACTTATTATTTAGTTAACATGTCAACCTGTCTTTCTTGGAGTAATGGACAGCCTTTCGACTTATCGACAACCTCCCCACTCGGTTTATAGCCCTCCTATTCAAACAGCCATCCAGTGACACTTGAGCAGCCTTTAGCAGATCAACCTCCCATCTTCTCATGGTTCAATGATACAACAAAGAATGAAAATTCTGACAGATTAGATGTGAGCAACAAAATAGTGGAAGTTACATGTAAACTAACCATAATGATACAACTTCCATTGAACCTAGCTCACCAAAGCGGCAAGCAAACAGTCAAAATATTTTTCCACTTCAGACATCTGGCTAGTGATTCAAGATTTATACAAATATAAACATCCAAACCTGATAGTTATATATTAAAGCCAAATTACATCAGGCTATATTACTTCTATTATTATTATATAATGCTAAGTATGTGTGACTCTAGTGCCAAATTACTTAGCATTTAATTAATAACAATAGTAGCAATGTAGTCTGATATAATTCAGTAATCATTTTGTTTTGATTCAAGGTTTATTTGACACAAACTGCATCAAAATCTAATTTGTTAAATATTTATTTCACAGCACTTTAATTATAAAAAAATCTCCCTAATCAATTTTATTTCAGTTTTATTGCAGCGTGTAATATCAAAATTGTTCAGTAGATTTAAATTGAGAAAGCACAATCTCTAAAATTTCCAAGTAAGATATGTACAGTATTTAGAAATAAATTATCTAACTACATGGAAAGCTCATGTTTGCATTACAATTTTCCATCAAATTTCAATGAAAATTTATTACTACTATACTTATTTTTCTTGGCAAATATGGACTATCATAATTATTTTGATACTAATGAAATTATTTTATTATGTTAATTAAATTTCTTACAATTTATTTTAATCATGTTCCTTTTAATTTTTTTAACATTGTGAATGGATTACTATAAAATGTATTTATTAACATTCACAAACATGTTGAAAATGTTTTGTAGATGGTGAAATAATCAAAAAAATCATAGGTTGGTATACTACTGTACAAAACAAAATAAAGTATGCATTTGGAATGAATTGTTTATACTTGAATTAAATACAAGTACTTTTGAAATTTTAAAATGTCTTTCTCAGATGATAAAAGAATATATANATATTCTCACTTATGACATCAAATATACTATACATAAATTGTACTATCTT
The DNA here is from genome assembly GCF_000671375.1 of Centruroides sculpturatus. NCBI lineage: Eukaryota > Metazoa > Arthropoda > Arachnida > Scorpiones > Buthidae > Centruroides > Centruroides sculpturatus. The sequence continues at coordinate 50,095 of NW_019385024.1, read as the reverse complement.
TTGGCATTAAATTTATTTGATGAATTAAATACAAGTACAGGTGATAAAATAATATATAAAAAATATACATTCTTTTATTGAAATAATTTAAAAGAATATATAATATATATATATTATTTGTATTTAATTCATCAAATAAATTTAATGCCAAAAGATAGTACAATTTATGTATAGTATATTTGATGTCATAAGTGAGAATATAGTTTTATGAATTGTTTAAATATACTTCAGTAAATGGCATATTCAAATGTATTTTCTTGTAATTGTTGGAGACAAATTATGATTAATTATAATATTGGCATAATTTACTGCCAAAAAACCTTTTATTTGTCAATAATATACAGATGAAACAAAGTTTGCAGGAAAACCTAAAACACCTGTAAAATGCATTGTATTTTAATTATGAAAAAATATGCCTAAAGGATAAACTATTATTTGATGAATGTATATATATAGCAGATATATATATATATCTGCTGAATAACAACATAATATATCTCTATCTTTTTATGATAAAATCGGAAACAAAGTGAATGTGTTAACATAAGCACTTACATTCCTTTTTTAAATAGTCATTTTCCAAAATATTCTATGGCTGATGTAAAATACAAGATGTCAATACTTTAACCTAAACATATTAAAAAAAAGAAAAAAGGAATGAACTGATAACATCTGTACAATACTAGAAAGCTATTTAAATAGTCTGGATAAAATTAAAAATAACTGTTTCTTTTCAAATAATTAACAAGTAGCTTCTGTGGCAATTTATAGAAAAATGGCATCCAACACAAAGTGCCAATTTTTTTTTTTTTTTTTTAAAGAATCTAGTACATGCACAATGTTCACAGCACCACATCACAGATCACTGCACTTGAAGTGAATCTTTGCAAATTGGATGCTCCTTTAACACTTTTCACATAAACTTAGATGACTGTTACATTTCACTGCTTCGGTGGATTTCTAAGTCGCATGGTGTATGGTGAGGCTCTCTGCTGTTGTTGCGCTTGTTGCTGTTGTTGTTTGGCTGCCTGAATGGCAGCTTGTACTACTTGAGCTGTTGTACTTGCGCTAGCTTGGACAGAATTTCCTGGAGACGGTGACTGTCCGGCCGCTTGGGTTAAACTAATGGTGGTAACAGGACTTGCAGCCTGTTCTGGAACTTGTGATTGTTGCAAAACAGTAGAAGCAGCCTGCTGAAACTGTATCTGGACTTGAGCTTGTCCTTGAGGCTGCGCTGTTGTTGTGGACGATACTCCAGCACGAACTGCAAGTGCAACTGCTTGCTGAGGAGTTAATCCCGTGGTAGCAGGTGAAAGCTGTTGTAAAATGGCAGCAGTTGGAGACTGTCCACTAATCACAACTGCGGGTGTTCCTTTTAGTATAGTTGTGGTTGCATTGCTGTTACTATTTGTAACTTCTGTTCCTACTTGAGTTTTAATGGTACTACTATCGGGTACAGTTCTTAGAGTTTGCATTCCTGCTGCTAAATTTGGAGCAGCTGTCACTACCTGGAAAACAAAATAAAAAATTATTTAATGACTAATTATTATCAAATTTTATCATTCAAATAGACAATAATCTTTAAAGATCTCAAAAACCCATTACATGGATAAGAACAATTTTTTTTTATTTTAGAGAAATGAAAGTTTTTTGAAGAGAATTAATAGATTTAATTCAAGTACTGTCAATAAGAATTTTTTCTTGATAACAGACCAGTAAAGAAGAAAAATACTGAACTAAAGAATACAAATTTGTATGATTTGTAGAAATGAAGTTTTCATCAAATTGGATATATAGTAATATCCCAAACTTACGTGTTAGGTGGGACCGAACAATAACCACATAAGTTGGGGTATAACTTCGCAATTTGTGTAAAATTCAAGTCAGATGTGTATGTAAGCTAATAAATGTTCTTGTTAATCTTATCTTGTCTTTTGATTCGTTCACAGTTGCAAGAAATCACCACATAGAGTTTCTCAAGTGTCCGTAGATATAACAAACACAGAAATAAATAACACAAAATAAATTGTAGCTATGTGTCGATTCTGCGTGACACGTCCGAACATGTAAGCTGAACAATAGTGTGGGGGGAGTGAGTAATCAAGAGTTGTGTGGCACTCAAACAAAAGACAAATTGACAAGATTTGAAAATCACATAACTCTGGGTTCGCGTAAGTCGAGGTATTACTGTATTTTAACTAAAAACATGTCTAATACTAAAGTGAAAAAATTTAAGAAAAATATAATTACTTAATTTTCTAATAATTGTAATATTTGCTTATTTATTTACTAGAATAAGTGTATATAAAAGCAAATAATGAAATAACCAACGATTGCCTGAAAGATCGGTTAGTCTAGCCCGATCTTTCAGGTGATCATTGGTTATTTTGTTATATACTCATCAGGCTACAATTACAATGCTATTAATTACTTCTGAAAAATCATGGCGAAGATATATAAAAGTTTTGCTAAAATAAGCCAACAATATAAATTTATGTTTATTTTCATATATTCAGTAAATAAAATTTTATGAATGTATGCATTTATATTAAAATATGTACTACAATATCTAGAATATGCAAATTTATTACAGTAGTAGTAGTATAAACCTATAATTAGATTATTGATTTAGTCTATTGATTTCAATGTAGCAGACAGTGGGAAAAAAATTCCTTAGCAAATCTGTCAATAGTTACATTTGTAATGACTTTTTACTTATAATAATTTATAATTAACATTCTAAAAACTCACTCTTAATATTATTAAGAACAATCGTTAGAGAACCCCAAAGACGCATAGATTTAAATTATAATACTTCAAAAATTAAAATTAATAATCAGTGTAATTTATCTATGGTAAAAATGATTGCTTCTTAATTTTAAAATTACATCATTGTGAAATTTTGATAATATATTCCATCTTTCAAAGAAATAACCTGTATGAGTGTGTAAAATTCATTGACTAGCTGTTAATATCTTATTTTAAATGAAGAAATCAATAAAAGCATTTATAAAGACATTTTCTTTCTTTAATAGTTAATGGAAAAATCGATACAACATTTACAATACATTCAATTATACTATACTCCCCACAGGATGAAGGACAAAGTCACATTATTCACTTGTTTATCCTCCCATCACAAAATCAGCTGATTCATGCCAAACTATTTTTGTTTTTGTGTAGCAGAATAGCCTGGCATAACATTATCCAAAGCTGTTACCTTTTATCTTAATATTTTCATTATTTATTTTATTTTAAATTTAATTTGTAAGGGTTTCACGTTGATTTAATTGTACCATTTGGACACTCTTAACTAGAAGTTGTTGCTTCTTTAACACAAAAATAATCAAAGATACCAGTCAGCTTACAGCTTCTATGCTTAAAGTCAGATTGGCTTCATAATGCATGAATATACATTCCAAACTGCTTCTTGCTGCTTGCACTGTGATTGTTAAGTATTGTTAACAGCCATTGAATTGTATCTGTATACCATTTACCAAGTTTTCAAAGGTATATAAACCATGAACAAAATAATGTTTATGACAAATGCTACATGGAAAATGTAATAATAATTCACACCATCATTTTGGTATTGTATTTTACTGCACTTGCATACTCTTTCTTGATAGCCACACAGTGACTTTGTTTTTATCTTATGCAGCATGTAGTAAGTTTCATATTCATGTTGATGAATTATAAATATTAGATGTCTTTATAGAAACATTTGAAGATGCTAAAGATAACAATCAACTGAGACATAGAAATTTGAAAAAATAAAAAGAACTAGTTTTTTATTTCATTATTACACAGCATAGATAAAGGATTGGTAACTATGAGTTTCATGGATCAAATTATTTTTATTTTGATGAAGTAGGCCACAAATATTGATTTAAATTATAATGGGATACTGCAGACTGAATGAGATACACCTTTAAAATACAAATTTTTATACTTAAGAGAGACTCAAATATAAGCTGAAACTTCTTTGACGAGAAAATACATTAATTCATTTTTATAATGACTTAATAAGGGATTTTGGACAAATAAACCAAAATGTTATGTCCTTCAAATTTGACTTTCGCCATCAATATTGCGATTGATGTCGAAGAATCCCAAATATTGGTGTAAACTCTGACACAGATTGTATCTCCTACTGAAGAGGGATCAGCGAGAACTCCGATCCAAAATGCATTTAAAACTGAGAAATTATCTGAGAACTAAATTGTCATCTGAGTAATTCTTGAACTTGGGTGAAAACCAGATTCGAAGGATATAACATTTTGGTTTATTCGACCAAAAATCCTTTTAAGTGGTTATAAAAGTGAATGATTACATCTGGTAAATATTACTAGTTTTAGCTTTGTACTAAAAATGCATTAACTTTATAGAAGCATACTTTTTCTTATATTTTTGAGTAAATTTTTACAAAATAGTAACTATCTCTTTTAATAACAGTCTAAATATCTTCTAAGAATATATTTTCTGTAGAGATTCATGTTAGATAAAATAATTCTGAGTTCTATGCCTAGCTTTTCAAGTTTAAAATATACAAATTTATTTTTAATATATAAAGATACACAATATTTTCAATTACTAAAAATTAAATTATTTGAGCTTAATGTTAAAAAAATTAATACATGCCAGAATAAATTGGTATGCTAACTATAATTGTTCATATGCATATTTATATAAATGCAGAATGTAAATATAGCTTCATTTCAACAATACAATAGCCAACGAGAATATTTTGCATTCATTGGCCAGTATATTATTAAGATGAAATTATAATTGAAAAAGCTGAATTTTATAAATTGATAATCATTTGTGATAATACTTTGCATCAAGAGTATTTTTTGAAAATTTAGGAAATAATTCCTAAGACAATTTCATTAAGTTTCTAATCTAAACAATAGGATTGCAGTTATCCTTAACAGTATTAAAGAATTTTTTTAATTTAATATTTTAAATACATCCACGATTTAGCTTCAATTGTGCATTGGGTTTTTGTTCTCGAATCATTCTTCACTATAATTGACATTTTTTAAAAGCGTAAATTAGATTTTTAATTGTACAAATTTCAGTTAAAGAGAAGTTTGTAAAATTCAAAAAATAGTAATTAATTTAATTTAATATTTTAAATGGCCTTATGGGCGCTAAGACGGACTTTTTCTATGCCAATCGTGAGTTCAGCCAGGCCCACTTATTTGCCTGGCTCAATTCACGATTGATTGGATCCATTTTGGGCGGTTAGTTGATGAAAGTTAGAACCAGACTGTCCATTATTGAGATTTCAGACTAGGATTCGAACCTGAGTCCTCCATAGTTGGGAAATGACTCCTTCACTACGGCTGTGTAATTGTTTGTATTATAATTTATTTTACTATTTTTTGAATAATCATTCTTAATTACAATTAATTTTTATTTTTTTAAATTAAATGCTAGTAAAAGCACAAATTCTTTAGGGAATATTTCTGTATGATGGAAGAAGATCGAATATATTCTTGCAATAATTCTTAAGATATTTACAGAATATTCGTGTAATAAATCGGGAAAAATTTAGGAAATTTTTTTTTTTAATAATTTCGAAAGTATTAAAAATAAATAAGAGTAATGTTTTCTAATACTTTTCAGTAATTTAATAAATATTATTCTGTAAATTCTGTATACATACGATAATTTCTGTAAGCTTTAAGGGATATTCTGCTGTTTTGGGGGAAAAAGCAGCAGATAAAATTACAGATAGGTTTAGGGAAAAATTTACCCACTTTCATAATGGATAGGAAATATTTGTGCTATTATAGGGAATATAGGGAATATTCTAATTTCCGTGATACTTAGGAAAGAGTCAGTAGCATTTTTAAATATTATTTAGCTTAATTTATATTTAATANATCGATAATCGGTTAACAAACAATTCAGATAGCGAACAAAGTCTTGGAATGGATTATGTTCGTTAACCGATCACCCACTGTATATATTTTTTTGATTTTGGTGAGGCTGAATGTTGCCATCTTAAACTAGATCTTTTCAATATATACAAATTATGCTTCCAGTACATATTCATATTCATCTTGATCCAGTCATATATGTTAATTTGCAATCAAACAATACTTAATAATTTAATTTTAGATCTCCAGCCTATACTAAAATTTTGAACTTTTATTAATTTATCTTATACTGATGTGGCAATCATATAAGATGTTCAATACATTAATGTTCTGATTATGCATTGTAACAGGCATGCATACATGTACATTTGATATCATTCACTAACTCGCTGTTTTTAAAAATTTCTTTGCCCAATTAAACACAAATTTATATAAATAGGTATGTTTCTTCAAACCATTCAATTTTCTGCATATTCAAAATGCTTTTTTATCTTTTCTTTGACTAAAGAGAATATTGTTTCAATAAAATCATCATGCTTCCTTATATTAAATGAGCAACTATTTATTGTGACATTGTCACAACACAGGACTGCAATTTTTAATCATATTTAATTTAAAATATATGCTCTCCACCTCAAATTAATAGTGTCTTGCCCTATATATCATATTTTTCCTGCTAGAAATAGTGTCGTGTAGGTCATCTATCAAACTTCTTTCAGAAGACAATTTTTGAATTTTCTCCTGAAAAAAGTTAGATAGATGCACGAAATAGCATGACTTCTGGTTTGTACCAGAAGTTTGTATTTAGTTAATCAAAGCCTCCCACCCAAAATTTTCATATTTGGTCTTGACTTTCTAACTCCATTCTCAAGATTAATTAAGGAAGGACAGACAGGCAGACTGATGATAGTGGAAATGTATAAGTCTACAACTTTTTCAAATTGCAGCCTAATTATAAATCCCAACTACATGACATTGTCATCCTAGTACAAATATCAGTTATGCTATCATTACAATAACATCAAGTCTTGTAAATCCCACATTATTTATCATCATCTAAAATAAAAATGAAGTTAATCTTTAAAATATTTCTATTACAAATACACAAATGTAGGATAATGTATGTAGCAGTTGAAAACTGGAAGTGCTTTATTATAAATTTCCATTGTGCTTCAGATATATTAATACCATACTAGACTAACCAACAATGCTCTGTGTAGCATACAACATTTTTCCTATTAATTTATACAGAATTAAGACATCAAAATGTTAAATCTAAATATACAGGGTCATTGAGGTAAACCCAGAATTTCTTTCCAAGCAATCTTAGGCAATCTTAGAGATAAGACTTGATGACAGTATAGGCATGTGTCAAGTCACTCAAGAAGAAAGCATCAAACAGTTAACAACTGAGACCTGCTCAGACATGTTACAAGAATATGATCAGAGAACTGCTAAACTGGAATCACTTCACACCAGAAAGTTCCCCCAAATTGTGACATGATTTGGTTACAAGAAGATGCAAGTTTACAGCACAGCCAAGAAGTTCAGGAAGTCTGACAACAAGAAAAAGATGGTGTGCAAAGCATGAGTGACCCTGCAAAAGAAATGGGTGTGGAGAGATCAACAATCAGTCTGACAGCGAAAGCTTAGATTCCACTGAATGATATCAAGTATGACAGCACCAGCTTCCTGAGGTTCTTCTTGCACAAGAACTTCATCCAGGACAAGAAGGTAAATTGCCAAAAAGACCACTGGATCTGCCAGAATGTCTCTGACATGCCTATCATCATGCACACTAAATTTCCTGCCTTTGTGATGGTCCTTGGAATCATGAGCTCACTGCTCATGACTCCAAGTGAGGATATGTCATGGTTGTCCCACTTTTTCAGCAAGAGCTTGAGAGTGAATGCTGACTGCTACATCAATATGCTGGAGATGATTGTGAAACCCTGAATGGATCAGTGGCCATTGGGAGGAAGTATATGCTACAACTTACAAGGCAAGGGAGATACAGGCCTGACTTTACAACTACCTCTCACACCACTGGTCCCACTGACTTGTGGTCCCCATCTAGTCCTGACTGCAATTCTCTTGACTACTGTGTGGTGGTGTAGTCAAGGGAACACAATATGAATGATGCTCTAAAGTCTTCCATCATGGAGGTGATGACAAACATGGACAAGGAGCAGGTCAAGAGTGCCTACAGTTGTTTCAGGTCAAAGCTGGAGAAGGTCATGGAAGCTGATGGAGGCTACGTAGAAGAATTTCATTTTGTATGTTGTGTACTACTAATATACCAATTTTCATAAGAATACATTGATTTTTCCCTGTATTTTTGGACTGAAATTTGAAAAAAAATTGTAGGCCTATAAATTTCCACTATTGTCCATCTGTCCTTCCTTAATCTCAAGAACAGAGCTGGATAGATATCTGAGACCAGATATGTAAACCTTAGGGGCAGGAGGTCTTGATTAACTACATATGAACTTCCAATGCAAACCAGAAGTCACATTATTTCAATTCAAAACTTTTCCACTGAAAGCAGTTAATAAATGACTGTTACAACTCTATTGTTAAAGGAAAAGTATGATGTACAAGGGCAAGACACTACAGCACTAATATGAGGTAGAGAGCATACATTTTAAATTAAATAAATTAAAAATATGATTAAAAATTATAGCTTGACATTGTCATAATAAATAATTGCTTGTTCATTATATGGTGACTTTTCCAGATTTACCTCAACAACCCTGTACAGAAATACATCATCTTCTGTTAAGTAGGGTCATGCTACATAGCACCAAGATCGCCATTTAGTGATATTTTTTATTAAAGTGGCAATAGCAAGTGGCGATAAATCTGTAGTCCACTTATATCGACATTCAGCATGAAATTGAATCACAAAGCACACTTCAGGAAAAACAGCAGAATGTCTAGCTCCTGTGTGATGGGAGTCCCGGGCATCACACACCGATTTCATGACGTCATGCAGCAAGTTCAGGCAGAAAAGCAGGAAATGACAATGAGAACCAAAGGCAGTTTTGTGCAATTCTGCTCAACATTTCCAGATGGGGGATTTTTTATCGACCATAGAAAATTTGGGGAATTCTTTGGGGTAACTTTTTTCATTTTCATCTTTTCTCAGTTTCAATGTCACAATAAATATTTGCTTTGTTAGCAATACAAATCATTTTTGAATAATTTTTGAATGAATAAGTCTGAATAACATATTTGATTACGATGCTTAAATGGTATTTTACATGTTCTGTCATATCAAAATTTTTGTTTTAGTCTACTGAGAAAAGATGAAAATGAAAAAAGTTACCCTAAAGAATTGCTAACAGGAAAAGTATGATGTGTTATTTCTGAATTGAAATAACATGACTTCTGGTTTGCATTGGAAATTCATATATAGTTCATTGGGCCTCCTGACCCAACATTTCCATATCTGATCTCATCTTTCATCTATCTAACTCTATTCTCAAGATTAAGGAAAGACAGACAGAAAAACGGATGACAGGATGAACAGAAGGTAGTGGAAATTTATAGGTCTACAACTTTTTCAAATTGCAGCCCAACATGGAGAGGGCCAGATATTCGGGTTTCCAATTTGAGCAAAACTTGGCAACCATGTAGTTCTAAACACAAACAGCTCCTTCTCCAAATAACAGAACCCATTTCTCAAGTATATCGAAAAACTGGGCTTCTGAAAAATTTAGTGTTTACTTTATAAGTCTTTAAAAGTTTCACGTTTCCAAGTGGATAAGACGCTAGGCATTGGACTTACACAATGTAGGTGTGAATCATTAGCATTATTACTACTATTATTATTGCTCACGTTTAAAGCTTATAAAACAAGAAATTAAAATTGTGACGTCATATCCTGTTTAACAAAAACAAGTCTCTGTAGATTTAACTCTTTTACTTATTAAATAAAACTTTTATTTCTTCATATTTATTTTCAGATATTTTCACTCTGATTACATACTAAGTCTCACAAACAAATAAACTTCGGACAAAGCACATAGACAAAAAAGATAATGTGTCAATGGGATAGGATAGTTGCAACATTTTATTTTTTTTAATTCTTAATATGGACAATTTTTTTCTGCGATTTAGTTTTTCTAAGCATTGCAACAATTATTAGTCTGATAAACAATAAACAAATTAAAAATTATTCAAAACTCTCTCTCAAGACAAAAGTCATGTTGAAGACATTATTTGCCAATACAACAGAAAATGAATACTTCATTGTATATTTATTTTCGTACTATATATATGAATTTTTTAAATAAACTTTTTCTCAAAAAGAAAAAGTAATTCTGTAAGAACTGGTTACATCCAAGAGCATCCAATCTTCATATGCTGTATATTAGAAATCCATAAATTCAAAAGTTATAACTAAATAAAAATCCAGTCTTTNTTAAAATTAAAAATAAACTTATATTAATATAAGTTGATGAAATCAGTTCTAGTACAACTCTGAAACAAAATTTTAATATAAAAAAATATGGACAACAAGAATACATAAATGAAAATATATTGAAAATATTAAAATAGAATTAAAAATTCTGAAAATAATAAAACTGTTAACAGTTATTTTTCTAAATTTTAAAACTGTGTAATTTAGAAAAATTTATTACATTGGACTCAAAGAATAATATGAATCAAGATTGCTAAATATACTAATTACATTAATTGATAAATTTACAAGATTTATATATTTTTAGAACTAATAATAATAATAATAATTTATTAATTTAGAACAATACTATTTTAGGAAACATCATTTAAACAAGTTCTATAAAGAAAGAATTTATCAAAAACAATTTGGATGAAGAAAATTTCGATTCTCTTTCTATGTTTATTGATAGAATAACTGTAGTAATAGTTTTGGAAAGTAATTGCATACTTTATTATTTTAATTGTATTATTATATTAAAGTCTAAGTATTTTCAAGAATTTGATAGATGTTAGAGATTGCATTGAGAGTAACATAGGAAAAATAGTATAGATATAAAATTAATTTTGATGGAATGCTTTGATGTTTAAATTGTAGGAAGCCATATCATTTTGTTTTTTATTTAACTGTAAAACATAACTTACAAAAGGTAAATGCTGGGGCAAAACTTGTTTAATGACTTGTTGAATTTGTTGAACAGTTGATGCTGTTGTAGCTGGGAGAGAATTTCCTGTAATTTCATTTACTTGGGGTGGTGTTTGCTGAACAATCTGTACAGTACTCAATTGGTCTGGTAATGCTGATTTCTTACCCTAAATTAAGTTGTCAAACAACATATGTTGATTTTTTTTTGCTTTGTCTAATTTTTTAATGGCATTTATGCATGTACCAATTATTATTAAATTATGTTAAAATAAAAATTATTTTTTAATTTGATTTTTACTGTTTTAAAATAAAAAGAGAAAATATTTCCCAAAACATAATTCTAATTAATAATATACTGATTAAAATATCTAATAATTTTATTACAACTAATATATGTAGTTACTTTGAAATTTATTTTATTCCATCAATAACGCACAGACCATGTATATTGTAAGACATTAAAACTAATTTTTATCCAAACTTTTTCATTTAAGAATTTAATAATCTATCATTATCTTAAATATAAAATATATTTGAAAATAAAACTCTTTATATAATATATATTTTATTATTAAATGATATTTATTATTATCCTACATTTTTTCTTCAAGAAAACAAAACAAACAACTAAAACATCTAAGTAAAATCAATTTTAATTATACTGTAAATAATTTGAATAAAGTTAAGATTGTATATTTAGTTATTAAATATTGAACTTAGGTATATTTGCAATTATGTTTCAGGAACATGTTATTCTCTGTCATAATGAAATTAGTATGGCACTACTTATTGTTTTGCAGTAACAAATAATGGCACATTAATTTCATTACAACAGAACATTCTTTTGATTTAGTTATTATTATTAACTACAACAACTTTAAAATATACTATTTTACAATAAGAAATTTCTATGCCTAGCAATTATTCTATAATCAAATTAAATAAAAAGATTAATAATCTATAAATTTTAAGAGAAACTTATCATTACAAAGTTAATATTTTTGATTTTAAGTCGACATCAAAAATTAAAAAATAACAAAAAAGTACATTAAACCTAAAACAAGTATGAGATTTGTCAGAAAAGATTCTGTTATTTTAAAATAGATACCATAAAACATGAATATCTAATGGATGTTGGGATTGTCAGATAATGCCAGTTGCTTTCCACTGTTTTGTTTAGTCTGTATGCTGAGTAAGCAAAAGTGAAAAGGTGTGTGATGCCTCTAGCAATTCTCTGTTGTAAAATTTCCAATTTGTACAACAGGCAGTGTGTGTGGGTGTATAATTTTGTATTAAATTAAACTTTTACAAAGACATTTGTTTGAGATGTTAATGCAACAAACTGAAGGTACAAATGGCACAAATATTTTAGAGAAAAGAATGTTGTTAAAGACTATCAATGTCAACAGACAATTGACATATCTGAAAAGTTGTCAGATGAGTGTTGTCTTGTGCTTTCAATGAAATTCACAAACCAACATATGTTAACATTAGTTATCATGGTAAAATACCCATTCATCCATGTTATTTTTATCTCACTGCCTCTTGTAGACATTTGATCACATTCAAATAGTACTCTTTATAGACAACATTGCAGAGATGCTGGTTGCCTGTTGAAGTTAACAGTTCATACACAACACAGATTATTTTCAATCAATGTTCATTTCTCTTTCAAATATTTGTGTCATTCCCTATCAAATATTTGCATTAACAACTTTTACAATAACTTTTGAGATTTCTTTAATATAACAAAAATTTTCACATGTGCACATCCTTTACATACTGAAATAAAATGTACAACAGCAGCAATCTACAAGAACCACTAAACATCGCTTCACTCTTACTTATACAACATACAGACTAAACAAAACAGAAGAATGCAGCAAACTCATCAAGATCAGTGGTATAATCTAATATTCATCTTTACTGTGCTTTCACACTAATACATTATTTTAAAAGTTCAGAACCTTTTTGGGCAAACCTCTTAACAACACAATATGGATAATATAACTTGCATATAGACATAAGAATGAAATTTTTATTCTTTATACATCTTCATGGAATGAATATCATCTCAAAATTACATCAAAGAAAGGATTAAGAATACTAGAAATATTCTAGAACTTATAACATACAAATATAAGAATAACTTTAAATATAAAATTAAAGCAGAGAAATGAATTTCTACTAGTTAAAAGATACAATGATAAATTGTGATTTTATTTCATTCTTATCAAATACATGGCACTCTTATAAAAACTAAGTTGTTCAGAATAACTCTCAGTAAATAAAAAAAAAATCATCATATATAAAAAAAAAAATGATATATCTATTACAAGAATAAAATGAATAATTTATAAATCTAAAGCTTCATTATAAATATTATTTTTATCAATAAGTTATACAAAAGATCACAATAAACAAAATAATTAAATTTTATAACCATTTAATATCAGTCATATTAATGACTGATTAAACAGATTATCTGATAGTACTTGATCTATAACAGTTGGATAATAAATTAATCATGTAAGAAATTTTTAAAGAAAAATGTATAATATTAATTCTAATGTTTTAAATAACATTTGATAGCATCATCTTTATAAAATAACAAATGCAGCTAAAATGTATTACACCACAAAGCCATCAATTAAAATCATAAAGAAAAGGTAGAAAAGGTTCTAGAATTATAATTTCAAATTTTTATTTTATAAAATTACCTGACATTGTTTAATTCTAATCTATCTGTTTAAATAACATTCTCCTTTAACTTTCTAACTATTCTATAGATTAGATTTGATATAACAGCTTTGTTTTCATTTATATTATTACATTTCCATCATGTAATATTTGTACCAAACAAGAAAAATGTTAGCCATTACTGAATTAAAATAGAATTCATAGTATTTTTTTAGACATAATATTTTGAGTTGTTATAAAAATATTGCTCATCCAAAATTTTCAGTTTTCTTTGAGAACTTTGAAAGAAAAGCTTAAGAATATTTGTCAATTGCATTTGAAAAAATGTTAACAGAATCAAATTGAAAACTTTAAATTTAAGTATTTGTTTGTTTCAAGTTTTTAATCTATTACAATTAATGAAAATGTTCTATTTATGAAACCTTAATTTTACATTAAAAAATAAGTTTAATTCAATCAAGTATTAATACAAAAAATCTGAAAAATGAATCTAGAATTTTTATTATTAGATTGTATTTTTAAGCTATCATGATTTCTTATAACTTAAAATTAAAATTTAATTACTAATAGAAATTCTTAATATAACTGTTAATAAATTAAATTATGATAAAATTTAAAATTCCATATAAGTTAAATAAACTATTAACATAAAATGTATTTTCTCATATTAATCATTAAGAATCAAAATGTGCAAGTAAAAATAAAAGAGAGAAAGAGATAAAATTAATCTATTAAATAAATAAAGTTTAAACTATTCATTTTTTATTAAAAAATATGATAGTTAATAATTTTAAAAAATGCTGATAAAAACTGAAATATGCAACAACATATTTTACAAAAATATTAATCAATACAAAATTAAAAGACTATACATATACATATGTATATACTTCCTTCAGTCAATAAGTTCTGAGACAGAGACTGTAAGAAATTATTTAATTAAAAAGTACAGGTAACCCCCATATAACACAGCACTTCTATAGCACGGATTCACTCTAACACGGTTTGAGAATTGAGAACATTTCCCGTATAACACGGTGGTTTTATACGAGTTCATTCTAACACGAGTTCATTCTAACACGGTTCACTCTAACACGAGTTAGCACGAGTTCATTCTAACACGGTTCAGAAATTGGGTAAAACCCTTGTACAATATGAAATGTAATAAAGGGTGCGTTCTTTTATACTTCCGCGTAACTCCGCATGAACATTCTAATTGTTTTCGTGGCTACTTTGAATGCTCTTTCAACCAGTGGCATGCTGTCATTGGAAGCGGTGGATGCGCCACTTCCCTTGTATTTTATAAAAAACAAATACATATTAATTTTAATTATATGAAAATAATCACACAATAATTTTATTATAGCCACATTATGTATCTTATTACAAATTTCTATACTACACGTGAAAAAAAAAAATTGCTATTGTATATTAGAATATTAGTGGCAGAGTGGAAGTGCTGTATCATCAGCATCCAAAAAGCCAGATTCGTGCACGCACTTTACAGAGCAGCAACCTCACCCAGTTTAGCTGGTGGAAGCCTAGGACCTCGGGTGGATGCTACATGTATACTGCATCAAATTCTATCCAGGACTGGTTCTGGGCTGTTAGCCGCCTGCCTGCTAGATATTTGGCCGCCCTCGCCCGATTACGCAAATCACGAGTAGATTTGTAACTTAACCCAACCAATAAGAATTTACTGGTACATTTTTGTGATAGTTCTGTATAGTTGACAGGAGTTTAAAAAATCCATAAAAATATTTGATATTTTTATTCTGCTCTCCGACTTTATATTACTCACGAATTTCAATGTTAAACCAGCGATATTACGATTTTGTATATCCCATCTCTAAGGGGATGTAGAAAAAATGTGTACATTACTTGTACAAAGTTAAAAAATTAACTGTTACTTCGACAGCATCATTTACAACTAAATTTAATGAGTGAGAGAGATACATGAGGTACAGAAAAAGCTCTAGAATTCATTTTCCTTACATTTACGATTTATGTATCCATTTGTCATAAAAATTTGTCTTTCCACTTTTTTCCTGACTACAAATATTCAAGTACAAAGTAACTGGTTTTGACTTATTTCTACTTAAGAAGTAGTTAAATAATTAAGCGATTAGAGAATTCGGGACATAAACAAAACCCTGATGAAAGAGCCGAAATTTTACTTAAACAAAAGCTTAACCAAACCAATCTATAGCCGAGTACAGTGGGGACTGATTTCTTCGAAATACTGTATTAGATGTAATAAAGACAGAAATTTTTCCAGTTCAACGAGAGTAACCAAAAAGTTGTAAATTTTGGAAATTTCTGAGGACACTTGGTCCTAAAACAAATTAGTTAGAAAACAAATGACTATTAAGTTTAACATATTTAGATTTTTACAGCTATGGTGAGAAACGTTTAAAATCTACAACAGCTCTGTCGCATCCTTTGAGATATATTAGTGGAGAGCAGTATCGGCACCCTGGGGATTTGGCAGTCCGCGTGTATGCACACTTTGCAACCGTCTTCGATTCCATCCATTAGCCACTTGTAGGGAGCTATTTGACTAAGTGCATTGTTTTAAGATTTAAACAGTAAAGAATATTTTATGTTATTTTTATGTACGTTTCTTTACAAAGCTATATTTAATTATAATTTTCTTTAAAAGTACATTCATACAATTGAAGAATATTTTGTACCAGGTATGTACTGGTACATCTACCACACATTTTATTCCACCAAGTAAGTTTTTATTATTTTATTTTTAATTGTAGCCCTTATATCGTGACTAGCAATTCGGAATGTAATTGTGATATTAAAAATACATTTAGAAAAGTCTATGGTTTTTACTGGTTTATCGAATAAACGATACAAATGGACCCTAGACCAGGGGTGGACACCAGTTTTTCCCCCGGGCCGAATTGGAAAGAAAACTTTTTTCTTTCCAATTCAGCCCAAACCACAGGTTGGTCTAGCAAGATTTTGATGTGGTAAGCGATCTCATTGTTGTGTCACCCTGCAGAGACTAAATTGTACATAGAGATTACAGATATATTTTTTAATTTATCATGCATTATCAACATTCTAAGCTGTGCTGAAGATATTTGTATTGGAGCATTAACTCTAATTGCACAGTTACTTGTTGATTTTTTTTTAGGTGTCAGAATTTTTCGTCGAGATATTTGGACTTAAGAAGCTAATATTGAAAGATTAATCACAGACCACATAAATTCATTAGGTGGGCCGTATGTTGGCCATGCCTGCCTTAGACCATCACTGACGCACAATTGACTGATTGTCCCTGGATGTTGGCTTCTTACAGAAACACAGCTTCCCTATCATCAAATGTCACGGCACACCACTGCTTTCAACAATAATCCATTCAATGGTTAAATTTTACAATTGGGACCCTTCTTTTGCCACTAAAAGCTCATTTTAGAATTATAGATTCCTCCATCACGATACTATCGATAGTGTGGGCGCCGCCATCGCTCTTTCACCGTTGTTCCTAAATGCCCACAAACAGCAGCGCACTCCCATTGCAGAATGACCGCACCCAAAAACTGTTACCAGTTGATGATGCTCATGCTGAGATCATCATATAGGATGAATAATCTTCTGGTAAAATATTTACTTAAATAATAAATAAGTATTTTACCTATGAAAAAAATGAATAATAAATCCGATTTAAATAAGGATTTGTGAGGACCCAAACGGGGTCCGAAAGCAGGCCATTAACGAGTTTTTAAATGAGTCAAGTTTTGTAGTGCAAAAGAGCGAACTTAAAGATCGGATTTAAACAATGAACCTTTTGTCTTGTTAAAAGATTTTAAACAATAGATAGAGTAAAGTCGAGGAAAACGAGGTTGGAGAGGAGTCGTGTTCCGACGCGACGTTGACCTCTCCCGCGCCCTTCCTGGGGTTTCGAATTGTCACCATGTGACGAGGAGAGACCAATGGAGAGGCGATTGCGGTGGAAAAATCGATAAAACCGCGTTTTCGGGAACTTTACGGGGTCTTGGGTTTTGGTGTGTAGTGCTCACCTGTCGGGATTTGGTGCTCCCGACTGAGACGCAACGAAGGCTCTTCCGACAACCTAGGAACTGGTTTCGCCAACCCGTCCACTCTAGGATCGCCGAGGTTCGACTTGTCAACCGAGGACATCACTACAAAGGCTGGTGCGTGTCCTGGGGCCATCGTTCTCTGCGTCCACAGTGCCGAAAGCTCCCCAGGGACCAATCGAACATTCAAACTGTCCGATTTTTAGGAAATGTGACATAAACCCATCGTGGGATAGGCTCTTGCCCGCATTAGATTGTTGTAAGAACAATTTATGTATATTATTAAGCGATTTTATATGGTAAACCTGTCTCGGTGAGTCATTCCGCGCCCACACGACAGAATTAACCACTCGGCTGTCGAAAACACCTCACCCCTAATCGGCTGGCCTCACAGATTTAACACCATGTTTTTTAATTTTTGGAACCTAACCCCCCTTTTTGCACTAGTTCTTTGTTTTGTATAACACGGATTCACATAACATGGCAATTTTTTGGAACGTAACTCCTGTATTATATGGGGGGTTACCTGTATTAAGAAATTATTTGAAAGCCACCATCATGACCATGACTGCTTCAATCTCATCAGATGTGAATCGCTGATCTTTCAATTGTTCTTTCACCCTGGAGAAAAGAAAGAAGAAGGTACTAAAGAGTAGAGGTGGTTGTAGGAGCAAGGACACATTGTTCCTTCCAAGTAATCTATGACCAGAACAGATATTAATGACACCTGACGAGATTCAAGCACCCATGACAACAGCTTTCAAGGAGGATGCAAAAAAAATGGCTTTACTGACTGCTTCCCCAGCAGTAGTACAACCATGGCAGAAGCGGATAAGTTGTAAAAGGGTGATATAGCCTAACTCTCTTTTACTCCAATAAGTAATTTCTTATAACTATCTCAGAACTTATCAACCAAAGGGAGTGTATGCGTACGTGTGTCTGTGTGTGTATGTATATATGTATATATATATATATAAAATAAACATTAACATTAAAAAGATCCTAAATTATAAGAGAAAGATTAAAAATAAGTAAATAAATAAATATATTTTTATCTTATATCTTTCACTCTCTCTAACTCTACATATATTTTATTTTATTTATATTAACTTAAACTAAATAAGATAATTCTGAAAAACTCTTACTAATTTCTTAAAGCTGATGTAAGTTATCTCTTTTTCTTACACATATTTCAAATAATGTTGCAATTCACAGATTTATTGACAATATAAGAAGCATCATCAATAAATTTATAAACTGCAATATTAAATGTTTTCAATGGAATAAAAGTTTGTTTATTTCAAATTTAGACTTTAAAAGGAATATTTAATGTAACATTCATACTAATATTATGAGCAATGAATAGTAAATAATAGATATATTGATTTATATTAAATATATAAAATTACTTTACAATTTATATATTTGAACAATGTTAATTTAACTTAACTACTTTTTTGGTATCTAAAATCAAAAATTCAATCAAATGACGAATCAGCAAATCTTACCTTAGCTACCTGAGTAAGAGAAGCTACTTTTTGCTGTTGCTGTTGTTGTTGTTGTTGCTGCTGCTGTAGCTGGGCTTTACGTTGTATCAATTGCTGCTGTATTTGTAATTGACGCAACTGCTGTGGAGTAACTGTAGCAGCACCTTTAGCTGTTACAGTTGTACCTTTTGCCTATCAAAAAATTTATTTTATACAATTAAACTAAAAAATCCTTAATTTTATATTTTATAAGCTTAATAATAGTTATATTGTAAAATAAAAATTATAATGATATAGTATTTGAAAATTATCATTATAAGTTTGTCTCCTTTGAACTTGCTAAGTTTAAATTATTAATTAGGAAGAGTTTGAAAGGAATGCTTGATTTTTGAATATATTGTAGTCATTTAAGAATTGTACTTTAAGGGGAGAGCAGTCTATAAACAATTAATACTCTGAAAATACTCGCATTTTATTTTACATTAATTAATTTTTACTAACTCACTTGTTCTTTTTGACAGTATAACCAACAACTACATATACTTCAGTGTGTGAATAATACATTTTTGTGTACAATTTGATGATATATTAAGCAAAAACATTTATTTAAAATTTATGTATTTTATTTTACATCATCAATGGTTCACTTATCACTTGTTACCCAGAAACAATATTATTGTAATATCGTATTGTTTTCTGGTGTTTGTAATGTAACTAACTAATATTGTCAGTTGCTTACATTAAATCATTCCTTTAACAGACATTAACAGTCACATTAATATTTACAAGGTTCAGTAAATAATTTTATCTTAACTACATTTAATTATCACTAGCTGTACCTGGCCATGCATTGCTGTGGCTCAAAATGTATCTATTTATAAATGTATTCTCAAGACTCTCTGACTCTAACCTGACTGTATCTGTCCACCTACACCATTGTACCCCACTATCAAGGTGCTCCCTGTTCATACTCTCTCTGGCACCTCATGTTATTGTTCTCTTGCTATTTGTCATGCCTATGAAAGGTGCCCACTTTACTCTCAGTATCCTACACGCGTTCATTTAATCCAAACACGTTAATTGTAAATTGTTCTCTTTGGACAGACAATTCGCGGCAGGTGCCCTTGTTTTCTCCTTTTCCCCTTTTCTCTTTCCCCATTCCCACTCACTCCTCACTCTTCACCCCACTCTATCTCCATCCCTCCCTCTTCCCTTCCTTCTGGCTATACTTCCAAGTTAAGGCCATTTTCTTTACAAACTATAAACTATTATAAATGTATAACACTCCCCGCAGAAGGGAATTTCGAAAAATCCCTTTCTTAGTGTACATTCTCTTGATGTACCCTATTAAAACGCAATCAAAAACGCAAAAAAAACACATCTAAAATAGTATAATAGAAGCAGAGTTCTTTACGGTAAGCCTTAATCCTGTCCATCTCTCCCCAGTGGGAGGAATTTCAACATGTATCTATATATATAACTCATTCAACAGGTATCCGTCCGTACGTCCCGTAACCGTTTGATAACAGACACTAGAGGCACCCCTATCGTGTGTCATATTTCAAACATTCAAATTAAATTAACAATTTTAATTATTATTTAAATTAACAATATAAATTATTATTATTCATTTGGCCAATAAATTATTATTTGGTCAATATAACAATATAAATAATTCAGTATATTTGTAATAGGAATTTATTATTGTCACGGAATGCATGTAATGTTCACTAGGGGGCAAATAACGAAAAACCGGATAGGTTTGAATCACTACGTAAGACGATAAGGTTTGAAATAGTTAAGGTAATATAAGGTAATATTTTAGTATCTATTAACCCATTCAACGGGTAATAGCAATTTGTAAATAACGCCCACTAGAGGGCGTCCCAGGCTACTAGTATTATATAAAAACACGTGTGTATTCAAATGCAGCATTGTGTCAAAATTTCAAAGGAATCGGTAGGAACAAACGAACATTACATTTTTATTTATATAGATAGATAGAAGATGATCTGCTTTAGTTCATCCTCACAGAAAAGCAAACTTAGGTCGTCGTACTTGTAGCGCCATCTGTTGGACATAAAAGCCTTAACCATAGATGATATCTTTTAATTTATATGAATGTTTAACGGATAATATACAGCCTATGTCCACCCTAAAGTTCCATTCTAAATATTAGTGAAAGAATTTTTGAAATCGGATGAGTAGTTTCTGAGATTACCCGCTACATACAAACTTACAAACATTACCTCTTTATAATATTAGTATAGATTAATATAATTGAAAAAATAATTATTTCTATTCAAACTTTAATAAAATTTCTTATGTTTAGAATTTAGTTTCTGTATATCATATATTTAAAAATAAATGTGAAGTTACCTGTGGTAAGCTAACATTGATATTTACACCTGACATTGTTACAGCAGAAACAGGTATTGTAACTGATGTAGGAGCAGACACAGTTTTAACAAGGGTTGCCATTGATGTTTGTACTGTACCAGCAATTGAAGGTTGTGTCTGTTGCTGCTGCTGTTGTTGCTGCTGTTGCTGTTGTTGTTGCTGCTGAAGTTGAGCATGTGCTAATATGTGAGTGGTTAACTAAAAAAAATTTAATCAATTACACAATTTTACAGTTTTTTGGCTAATGTTATTCATAAAAAAATATTTTAATGTATAAATTATTAAAAAATCTAAATTATTCTCATTAATACAATATATTTTAAGAATGTGAACAAATATTCATTATATATATAAAATAAAAATATTTAGTAAATAAAAATATCTGAAATTTATTAAATTAATTTAGTATCAATCCATCAGTTAAAAAAGAATTTATCATGTTTTCTCGATTCTAATGTGTATCTGATTTTTGAGATATCAAAACCACAAAAAAAAAAGTTAGTCTGCAATTTAATTCATGCTCTATATCACTAAAAATGCAATTGCCAAAAGTCAATCAATAATAAATACATTTTAAAATGTATTCATTTTTCACTTCATTATCAGATACAGAGGACCATCCAAACCAATACAAAAACCACAGTCAAAATTACCATATAATCAACTAGCTGTTACCTGCGACTTTGCACGTGTGGATTTTGCAAGCAAACTCCATTTATATTCAGTATTTCAACAACCATAGTAATTGTTATATAACACCTACCGCTGAGAATCAAACGAACTACATTTTCAATTTGATCAATTTTCTGGAACATTTACAATCGTTCTATAATTGAACCAATATGCAATAACAAATTCAAATTTAAAATGGTTTGAACATTTGGTTAAAAAATCAAAATATATAAAAATATTTATAACAATGTCTGAAATGTTATCAATTTAATACACCTAAGTACTCAATGAGAACTAAACATAGTTGAAAACAAAAAATTGCATCTAAAATAGTACAGTAAAAGCCGTTCTTCAGGTTTTCAGGTTAAGCCTTAATCCTTTCCCTCTCCACTCGCAGGGGAATTTCAAAAAATCCCTTCTTAGTGAGCGTTTTCATGACGTACCCTAACTGTGTACAAAATTTCACCTCTTTAGGTTCAGCAGTTTGCTCTGGGCAATGATGAATCAATCACTCAGTCAGTCAGTCAGGACAAGTAATTTTATATATTTAGATGTTGTAACAGTGAGATCATATGTTGGTTGCACAAGCATGAAATCATGAAATTTACCAGATATGAAATATCACACTAAAGTATCTATATACATGTCTTTCAGAAAAGTATATACATAACCACTTGCCACTTAAACATAGCTTTATAGAAGACTTGTCTGTTGGACATTGTTCATTCAGTTTGTTGTAGTTCAAAAGAGCATCAAAATATCCTAAAACTGAAACCAAAATAATGGGAGGAACATGTACCATCTATGTCTATCTAAACCACTGTTCTGCAAGCTTTTTCTATTCGCGGCACACCCATGACTCGACATGTCTCAACACGGCACACCAAAATGTTATTCCCCTCAAAAGCGTATGATATGATACTATTAATAGAATTACGTAATGCCACTAACCTATTATTATTATTAAACAGACATCAACACCCGTGAGCAAATTTATTTTACATTTAATTTCTTAAAATACATAAAAATGTGTGGCTTGTAATAAAGAATAAACGAACATCATTATACTTGAAATACAAGCATAAGAAGCACAGCAACTGTGATAAAAATATATAAATAAAGCTTGAAATTAATAGAATATGTAAAAGTTCACGTCACACCTTACACCTTGTGACGGCACACCAGTTGCGGAACACTGATCTAAACCAACAACATAATATATGCAAATTGCTGAGCAAAGAAAAGAACAAACAATATAAACAGAGCTGCATTAAGTCAACTTTGTGCCCGATTCTAATGCACACCCCAATTTTTGAGACTAGAAAAGTGCAAAAAAAATAAAAGTTGTGCATTAGAATCAAGAAAAAATGATTATTATGATTAATGTTCTGAATTTTCACAAATTATTTGTAAGAAATATAATGAACAGTTAGCAATGTAATATAATAATAAATATCATGAACAGTCGGCATACCATTGAAATCTTTGTGATTTCAATGGTATGCTGACTGTTCATTATCATGCAAGAAGTCAAAAAATAAATAAGTTATGCTCTTTTAGAAAAAAGTTAGAAAAACTTTCTTTGATATAATTCTAATTTCTATATGTTAAAGGTAAATTATTATAAGAATCAATTTTATTCACGAATCAAAACTAAATAAAAAAAACAATAAATGAATAAAAATTTAAGAAACAAAAATTAAATTATGAAACTATTGTAGAAGATAAAAAAAACTGAGAACAAATAAAACTCTAATTAAAAATATCATTGTCAATTAAAAAGTTTTTATAGAATATCAGTTATATGAATTGAAAAATCTAGTTATGTTTTTCTTTTTGTTTAGACAATTTTTATAATTATCTAAGTGTCAGGGAAAATATAACTGTGCATATCATCCTTATAATCACATTTCTCTGAAAACTGCACTTGTCATAAATTACAGTATGACACTACTCAAACCTTTAAAATGTAGTACAATTTTAAAGGTTTTAGTAGTAGTACTGTGTCCTCATAATCTGCAGTTTTTTATTTTTTATGTAAAAATAAAACAAATAAATAAAACAACTTATTTTAAAAAACATAACCCTCTTATCTTAAGATATTTTTAAGAAATCAACAAATAATATATAAATTGTTTTATCTATCATCCCAAATATTAATATTTGTTGTCTACATTTCAGTCAGTCATATTTTCACATCATTTGTAATTTGTACATAATGCTACAAAATGTATTTGTAAAATATACATATTAATAGTATGATCATTTCATTACTAAATAGTTTATAAAATATAGCTTATTTTAATTAAAAAAATAATCAAAATATGTCATAAATATCCTGCCTTAAAATATTTTTTGTACTATTGATATTAATTAAATTATGGTCTTAAACAGGCTATAGCATTCTATAGTAAACTGTTTCTCAAAACTTAAAAATTTAATAATAATAAGAAATTATTATGATGTGAATTTACTTCTTAAAATTTTACCTGAGCTGTTGCTTTTTGTTGTTGTTGTAATTGTTGTTGTCGTTTCAATAAATGAGTCATTTCAACATCAGTCATAGCTCTTGTTTTTACAGCTGTCTGCTGCTGAACAATTCTTTGTTGAGCTGCAGCAGCTACAGCTGCAACACTTGCAGCTAGTGGAGAATTTACGCTAACAGCAACTTTTCCGGCAACTGTCTGCGTAGTAGTTTGTTGTGTAGCAACTTGCAATCTTTTTAACTGTTGCTGCTGCTGTTGTTGTTTTAACTGTTGTTCCTGAAATTGAAAAATGTTCAAATTAAAATATTATAATAAATTTAAATCAAAATAAATTTTATTTCATTTAATTTTATACAAATTATTTCAGATTATATTTAATTAAAAGCAAAATAGCACTTCTTCAAAGATAAAAAAATAAACATTCAACAGAATCTCAATTATTCAGTACAGTTTATTTTGTTCCATATTTGTTAATAGACTTAGAGAATAAATGTAGCATGTGTATATGTTACATTTATGATCTTTGTAACAATGCTAAAAATTCAAAAGATAAATGAAATATGTAGAAACTAAAATAAAATACTTCATGTCTTTAAGTCAATTATTCTCTATTATAAATACAATTCCATGTCCTGCTCAAAGACACTTAAACCAAAGTTTTTCAAGAAACTTACTTTCATTAATAACTAATTTAAATTTTTATTTTATTTTTTTAACTTTTACCCAATCTTAATAACAAACATCAAAAGTTACAAACATATTATGATAAGATAGAATAATATATACAAAATCTGATTTTTCAAAATCTCTAAATAAAATTTTTTAAAAATCTCAGAAATATCTAATAAAAAAATAAATTTTAAAAATATATTGCACTTCATGATCTTTAACATTTTTTTTGAATGAAGGTTCTGAATTTGTTTGAAAATAATCACATAACTAGATACCACTTGTTAATTTATTTTTTGAATTATTGACTATTAAGATTAGTTATTTAACTTATTTAACAAAAAAATGACAATCTTGTCTACTTGGTTATTTATGAAAGAATTTTAATGATATGTTATT
The DNA here is from genome assembly GCF_000671375.1 of Centruroides sculpturatus. Lineage (NCBI taxonomy): Eukaryota > Metazoa > Arthropoda > Arachnida > Scorpiones > Buthidae > Centruroides > Centruroides sculpturatus. The sequence goes on along the minus strand of NW_019385024.1, from coordinate 24,229 downwards.
TTAATCATAAATATGTTTGTGGTTTCAAAAATATTGAAAGCAGTCAATTTACTGTTTGTGCATTTATGAATTTTCTATTTCCTCATTATTCATGATTAAAATAATAAAAATAGTTTGTGGGTATAGATTTGATAAATTTAATCAAACCATAAACAGTGAATATGAAACAAATGACACACTGATTTTAAATATTTATACATAAATGAAAATACCTGAATCCTTTGCTGATGTTTTAATAATTGATGAGACTGTCGATATATCTGAAGTTGAGAAGGTGTTAAATTTCGCTGAGTTAACTGGCCTGTATTTGCTGCTTGATTTGTAGGTGTTCCTACATAATATTTTTATTATTAATGGAATGCTAAAATATATTATTATTATTGTTATAAATATATAAATTTAAAGTTAATGCTTTATATATTAGCTTTAAATTTATTATAACCAGAAAAATATAATGATTTATGAGACATGTCTAACAACAACAACAGATAATTCTATAACATCCAAATCTAATTTAAATACTCTGGTTTGTTAAAATGTTGCAATGTATTTTGTACAGTGATTTAACTTGCAGTCCTAAAAGTATTTAATTTGAAAAACTGATTATTATTATTATTACTATCAATATAAATCCAAAAAGTTCTATTAAGTTTTTAACCAGATTTTTTTTAGGAACAAAAGTTAAATATATTTCCTTTTCTTTCTTTTTTGTCTGAATTTCTAATTCTTTCTTTGTGATTTACTAGAATCTCTATTTTATTAAATTACATATCATATCAATACATTAAGAAACATTACTTACATATAGATGCACTAAATAGAAAATTTCTAAACTTAAACCTTACATAAAATTAAGAATAATCTTAAGCAATTTTGATAAAAACATACATTTGAATATAACAGTTCAATCTGTTTCAAGACATTATCTTTATTTTCAGTATACACAAATGGATATAAATTTCCAACAGAAATAAAATTTGTGGTATTAAGTCTGTTAATGGTAATAGTAATTTCATTTTACTCCATCAAAAAATATCTCTCATATTTGCCTAATTACATTTAAAATACATCTTTGATATTAAATTATTTTAAAGGATAAAACATTTAAAACTATTATAAAATGAAAGTATTCATTGCTAATTAATCATTTATTTTTATTAATAATGAGTAAACTAACAATAATCAAATAGAAATAACTTAATAAAAATAGTAAATTTTTTAATTATGATGATTAAAAATGAAAAGCAATAATTTTTATTTCATTAATTTTCTTTTACATTAACTTTATTTTTAATTCAATTACTTCATTAACATCCCATATTCATATTAAGAAGAATGATAAGTGATGAGTTTGGAATAAGATTTTCATATTCTTATACAAATTCAAGTTTACAAATTTAATTTTAAATGATACAACATAATTTTAAAAGCAGAATTTGAAGACAATAAATGTATTTATTTAGCAAAATTATCATAAAATCAACATAATTTGTAGCATTCATTAAAATAAATTCAACAGTTCAATTTATTAAATTTTAGATCTAAACTTATTAATTACCTGCTGTAACAGTACCAGCTACACCAAGTCCTGAAGTTGCAATTCGTTGGGATTGTTGTAACTGTGCAGGAGACAGACCAGCAATAGAAACAACAGCAGGTGTTGTTCCAGATACTACTCCTGTAACGGTTGTTGTTGTTAATGATCGCATCTGTCCAGCAGCAGCAGCAGCAGCCACCATTTCCTGAACAGTCATAGTAGTAGTAGTGCAACTGGATACAGTTACTGCTGGTCTCTGTGCACGTAGAGTTGATCCCAGTGCAGTGACAGTTGCAGTCTGTAAATTATTTATTAAAAAAATTACAAAAATATTTCTAAATAAAAAACAAAATAAATACTTGATAATAATGATGTAATGAAAATACTATTTATTGAAAGAATATAATTATTTTATGAATAAATCTGCAATTGTTTTAGTCTCTCAGTAACCAGGACTGCTAAGAGAAGAACACTGAAGAAATTATCTGAAAGCCTATGGAAAATAATAAGCTATCATAATATTTACAAATTTCAAGAAATTTTCATAATTTTGACAAGTTTTAAACAAAATGAACCTAATTATTGTTACATAAATATCCAAAATTTATTTCTATGATGTGTAGTATGAAAAGAGACCTATCATTAATACTGAGAGATAGACTAGAGTTCATCAAGTCTAAAGCTTGCCTCTCTGCAATGCTATCAGCAACATCTTCAATTACAGAGAGGCTATATCAGTCATCAAATTTAAAAACCAAAAATATTTGTCAATTTAAGTGTACATATTTGATTCAATAAAATAATTTTAAATTTTAATTTTTAATGGAAATTAATTATTTTTCCACTACTTCAGATGTTTTCTGTGAGTAATTGATTCCACAAAAACAGCATGTAAATGAAAACCACATAAACGCAGCCATGAAAAGTTGTTTAAAATAGGGGTTTGTTCTATATTCTCAAATTCAGTATTTTATTCTTACTCAGGTGGAAAGTTTAACTAAATTTTTTTTTAAAATATACATTTATATATATAAGAAGTTACTGATAACAAAAACCATATTTTGATGTAACTATCATTTATTTCTATAAAATTATTTAAAATTTTCAATCAAATTAAAGTGAATCCAAGTAAATAGAGAGATTACTGTATATGTAATTTACACAAAAGCTTAAATTTCTGTATTTCTTTAAAAAATAATTGAATTTAAGAAAAATAAAAAAGTTATCAATAATTTAAAAGATATACTTTTACATTTTTGTAATTTATAAATAATAAATCTAGGATATTAAGAAATTCATTAATTCTTTAATGAACTAATAAATAATCAACATTATGAATATTTATTCATCTTTTAACTGAAAGGTATTATTATTTCTTTTATATTCAGGCTTATTCTTTTCAAATATTTACTTGCACTTCTAGATTAGATCAATGCTTCCTATTGTATTATTTTCATTACTGTGCAAAGTTATTTATAATAATTTTATTATTATATTTTAATTATCCTTAATTCAAGTTTTATTTTTAAATATTACTGAATCAATTTATCTTTAGTGCCCAATTTATAAATAAAATTATGCTATAATTTTTATAATGTTGAGAAAAGTTTGTTGTTGAATAAAATGTTAATTTATAATTCATTTGTTTATGAAATAGTTTTGAACTATGAAATTTTTAATATATAAATATAATTTGTTTCTTCATTTTCTCTCCTTTTCCATCTTAAACACTACAACATACAATACAAGAAAATAATTGTAATTTATTCTACAAAAAAATGAAATTTGGGATATGGCAGAAACATGACATGTTTGTTTGCATGCAATGCTTCTGCCAGATGAAATATCAATAAATCTGTATTAGAATTTATAACTTACTGGTATTGTCCCTTGTGCTGCAACGGCATTTGTTGTTGTTTGCCCTAGAGTTTTAGTTATACTACCAAATGTACTTGTGCCATTACCAGCTGCTGTATTAACAACAATTCCACTGGGTAAAGATTTAGCCAATGATACTGTAGTGACTGTTCCAGCCTGTAATCCTGTTTTAACTTGCTAAATCAAAATCAAAATAATACAATTAAATAAGTTGCTAAATTTCATATATCCTATTCAAATAACTATTTTTTAAATAAATAAACCAACAATTTTTAAAATTAAAATATTTTGTTTTAAATTAACTAAACAATTTTTTCTAACATGAAGTACAAATAATAAAATTTTTATTTATATTTTAAATTAGATTCACTAAAAACATTTAATTTATTTATAGAAACATGCAACAATATCTTTCCAACATGATTTTATATGTATCAAAATTTCAATGATTTCTTTTTAGTGACTCTAGTAATTTACACTAAAAAGAAATGTATCATCATCAATCATCTAACAAAATAAAACTCCATTATATGCACTACATTCTTATTCATTTTATTTTTAACTATTGAAGTTCATGTGTAATAAATACTTCTGTGTAAACCAATGATTTTCTTGCTTTTGTCATGAATTAAAATTGTTTTGGATGGCATTGCGACTGGTGTTTAAGTGTTTATGGCATCTCCATAAACACTTCCTCTCTAGTATCTCATTTTTGAACATTCAGTTCTCTGTGCTGGCAGTCATATTCATCTGGATTCTCCTTTTTTGGCATTTGCCATCTTTCCTTTATAAGTATATTTTTACAAATAAATAAATCAAATCATAAACATCAGTTAAGGAAGTCAACATTTTTATTATAGAAAAAAATTTTGATCAAAATCTGACAATCCTCAATTTAGAACAATAGTCATTGCCAGAATAATAATAAACCCAACATTCATTAGTCTACACAAGCAAAGGAAAATAGTCATACACTATAATGAACACAGAACTCGCATCTGTCCAGCAGCAGCAGCAGCAGCCACCATTTCCTGAACAGTCATAGTAGTAGTAGTGCAACTGGATACAGTTACTGCTGGTCTCTGTGCACGTAGAGTTGATCCCAGTGCAGTGACAGTTGCAGTCTGTAAATTATTTATTAAAAAAATTACAAAAATATTTCTAAATAAAAAACAAAATAAATACTTGATAATAATGATGTAATGAAAATACTATTTATTGAAAGAATATAATTATTTTATGAATAAATCTGCAATTGTTTTAGTCTCTCAGTAACCAGGACTGCTAAGAGAAGAACACTGAAGAAATTATCTGAAAGCCTATGGAAAATAATAAGCTATCATAATATTTACAAATTTCAAGAAATTTTCATAATTTTGACAAGTTTTAAACAAAATGAACCTAATTATTGTTACATAAATATCCAAAATTTATTTCTATGATGTGTAGTATGAAAAGAGACCTATCATTAATACTGAGAGATAGACTAGAGTTCATCAAGTCTAAAGCTTGCCTCTCTGCAATGCTATCAGCAACATCTTCAATTACAGAGAGGCTATATCAGTCATCAAATTTAAAAACCAAAAATATTTGTCAATTTAAGTGTACATATTTGATTCAATAAAATAATTTTAAAAAATACTTATATAAAAATATAAATAAAGTCACCTGATAAATTCATTGCATTATCTATTATCTTTGATAAATGATAATGCTAATTATTTATTTTAAATTTGCAAATCTTGGATTTATCTTGGACGTAATTTTCTGATATCGAAGGAAAATTTTGAATAGCTAATAAGTTTGTATTTTATTTGTTTAATTAACTAAATCCTATAACAGTAAGTTAGTGTAATTAGCAAATAATTTGGTTTAATAATAAACTGAGTTAATGTTGGCAATCTACTTATTTTGTCAATTCTTCCTTCCTATATTGTAGTAAAATGAACATACTTTAAATTAAAATTTTGTAATTTAAAATATTTGAATAAATTCAATAATAAAACATAAAAAGTTAAAAATGGCAAAATTTATTATAATTATGGCATTTAAATAGTAATTCTTGCACATAAAATTATAGAAAAGGTCTATATACAACAGTTTTTCCATAATTTAATGCAATTTGGATTTAACTTTTTAAAACATTAAAAATTTTATGTGAAAATAATTTTAACAATTTGAAATATCTTAAAAATTACCGTGTATCTCGGCAGATAAGATGAGATATAAATTTTCATCAAAGTTTTATAGTTTTAGCATATATCTGTCCTATAAGATGACCCCCAAACTATCAACAGCCTATGAATTTAGTTTAGATCAGCAATCATCATCCAAATAATAATAATACTGTATAGCAGGGGTGGCCAACCTTTTTAGCAAGCGGGCCAGATTTCAGAAATAATATTTCCTGCCGGGCCACGCACCTAGTATTTTTTTTGTTAATTAAAGTAAACAAGCAAGCGTGCTACAGCTTCAACCACATTTTTGCTTTCCAGTATGTGAGATCGTGGTCAAACACTTGCCTGGTTTAATGTAAAAAAAAAAACACAAAAAATAGATATATTTATTTTTTTGAAGAAAATAAAACATAACCGAGAATCATTTATTTAATAACCGAGAATCGTATTTATTAGACAATTTAAAAATATTTAAAAGTGAGACATCTGATTTTGTTTTACAAAACTAAGTGCATCAAAATTTATCTCCACTGATGTTGTCGCTACACGCAAACAGTTTTCCAAATGAACATCAGTAATTCGTGTTCTCACTTGTGATTTGATGTACTTCATGCGACTAAAAAGTTGTTCACACGCATAAGTATTTCCAAATAGCGAAACCGTCGACAGAGCATGTTTGTAAAACGCAGGATATTTATCCTTGCCCAAATACATTTCATAGAACTCTTCCAAACCTTCTTAACTCTAATGTTCATTTGGTGATATGTACAATAAAGTTAACATTTATGTTCATTTGACCTAGCTCCAAGGGCCGCAACACGACTCCTGGCGGGCCGCATGCGGCCCGCGGGCCTCATGTTGGCCATCCCTGCTGTATAGCATATACAGAATTATGTCCTATTTGTAATTTCTTATTTTTTTGCTAATGGCAGCATTGCCTTGCAACTGTTGCAAAACATTGGCACTCATTTAGAATTAGGGTAATGACCTTGACTATTGTCATATGGGCTATTCTATTTTGTGCACATACTCTACTCTCTTCTAGTAAATAATCACGGTTTGTCTGTCTTTTTATTACGGTTTTAATTTATATAAATTTCAATCTAATTTTTATGTATCTGTCCTGTAAGACAACCCCGGACTTTTTTTATGATTCAACTATCGTCTTATCTGCCGAGTTATAAGGTAAATGAAATTCTGTAATTTTCTATATAAAATAAATTAGTTTGGCATTAATTTCAAATAAGAAATAAATTTACCATTGCTTGTATTTGTTGAGCTTGTGATAAACTTGCAATAACTGCTTGAGCAGTTGGATGCTGTATTAACCCAGAGACTTGGCTGGAACCAGAAACTTGACCTGTTGCAGTTTGAGCTTGTTGTGGCTGTGGCTGTTGTTGCTGTTGTTGTTGCTGCTGCCTCTGGGCCAACTGTTGTTCTGATGAAGTGACAGACTAAAAATCAAATTATAAAACAATTATTAATTTTTAATGAAATAATTTTAATTAAGTTATCGACTATACAGATAATTATTTTAGAGTTGAACTTGGTTAATTCGAATTTTAAAAATTCCCTTTGAGTTTCCTATTAAATGTAATGGTTAAAATTACCTGTTTAATTCAATTTTTTTTCTAATTTTTAGATAATTTAAAATTGAAGTAGTCCCCTATTTCAAAAGTTATTAGTGTTTTCCAATTACAAAATATCTGTTTTCCAGGAATTGTTGCCTGACCTGTAGTTGTCCTTTCTCCTTTTGTGTCCTAGTTTATACACATACAATGGAAGTGGGAAGTGAGAGAGAGAAAGCAGTTGGTGACCCACTGTTTTTAAACATGGACTGTACTTGAAATTTCTAGAAAATTGAAATTCCCACTGCATCATGTCATGTGCTAACAATTCATCTTTAATTGTTTAATATAGTACAGTAAGTATGGTAGGCTTACTATACTGTCCATTTACTGTACAGTACAATACTTTAGAGTAGCAGTGTATTTTATTTTAGTTGCATTTTTTTACTGAACTGTATCATGTCCAAGTGTGGATCATACAATAATTCTTTAACTCTGGAGAGAAAGGTCAAAGTAATTAACAAAGTACAAAAAGGAATAAAGAGAGTAATGTAATTTTTGCTAAAGAATATGGTATACCCATAGCACTTTACCAACTTTCATGATAAATAAAACTAAAATCATAGACTAAATATTTGGAATAAAGAAGATGGTGCAAACGGAAAATATATGAGGGGAGCTAAGTATCTTATAACTGATGAATGTGTTTTAAAGTGGTTTCAAGAATCACAACAACATAATGTACCTTTAAGCAGCCCAGTGATATATATCAAAGCATAAGAGTTAGCCAAGAAAATAGAAATTATTGATTTTAAAGCAAGCTCAGATTGGTTTGACAGTTTTAAAGCTAGAAATAATTTAACATTTAGAAAGATTTATGATGAAAGTGCATTGGTAGATAAAGAAAAGACTGATGAATGATTTAGTGTCTGAACTTCTTGCTGATTATGAAACAAAAAATATGTTTAATGTTGAATGAACAGATCTTTTTTCTCAACTGTCTGCCAGACAAAACATTCCTCTTTAAAGGTGAGTGATGCAGTAGTGGCAAAAACAGCAAAGAAAAAAATAATGATTTTAATAGGAACAAACATGGATGGCACTAGAAATTTACCAATGTTAATTATTGGAAAATCTGGAAAAGTGAAATGTTTTAAATTGGTGAAAAGTTGACCTGTAAAATATGAATCCAACAAAAAGGATTGGATAACTAGTGAACTGTTTCGAAAAATAGCATGTAATACTGGAGAAGAAAATTTTACAGTGCTAATAGATAAGTTTGAATGTTTACCAATAATTACACTGCCCATCATAACATTCTTCAGCTGACATGCATTAAACTTGCATATTTTCTACTTAAATGACTTGCATTGGTGTAACCAATAGATCAAAGTGTCATTCAGAACCTCAAACATTTGTATTATCAACAAGTGGTTTGGAAAATCTCAGAAAACATAGATCCCAACAAGCAAATGAAAACTGATCTTGATGCAGTTCAAATGATATGCAAAGCTTGAAAACAAATCACAGGCCTTAACCATAATCAAGAAAATGACTTTGAAGTCACTTCAGAAGAACCTACAGTGATGCCAGTTCCAGAACAGTGGATTAATGTAATAGTTAACATCACTTATGATGCCTACATAAATATTGACAATGAAGTTTCAATTTGTGAACAGCTTGCAGACAGAAATTGTTAAGGAGTTAAGAATTAAGTTACAGAATATTCTAATGAAGATGAAAATGAACCTAATGATGCAAACAAAACACATTCCTATTCCAACAACTACAGAAGCTGTGGACATGTCAGAAAGAAATAAGATGGTTTGTATAAGCTGAAACTAATGTTACAAAGCACATCCATTCCCTGGATGAACTTGAAGATTTTATACATCGTATAAAAACAAAAATGAAAGTTTCAAATTTTTTCAAATAAAATACAGTAATGTAATTGTTTTCTTTACAATCATACTGTTGACTAAACATCAACAGTAATAAAGCATAGTTCAAATTAAGCAAATAGCAAAAAACAAACGCAAAACTGGTCTAGACTGAAAAAAAGAAAATGTGATTGTGAAATTTCAGCAACCAATCATTTACAAGCAAAGGAGAAATGGCAATAGTAAAACCAAAACACTTCTGACATTCTGTTTTTTAACCACTGTTGGATATTTGTTACAAAAAATAATATGTTAAAAAAAAGGATATTGGTGAGAAAAACATTTAAAAACTGTGAATTACAAGAATATCATCCTAATTTTGATGTCTACTCTGTTGAGTGATAATTTTGTAACCATTTTAAAAACCACTAGAAACACATGATAACAAATAAAACTATGATTAGTGGCAAAATTTTTTGCTAGTGAAAAAGTTTGACAGTTCCAAACTTCTGAGCAATTTGAAAAATGGTAAGATTTACTGGAAACAATGTCATATGACATGTTATTCACTCTCTTTTTTTTGTAAGTACACTGTATCTATACAACTTAATAATTATCAATGGAATTGGTTAATCTGAATTATTTTGCACTCCTCTTGAACTTCAAATTAACCATGTTTGACTGTATTTTAAAATATTAACAAAATAGTACAATATCAGAAAATTTTCTTACTGCTGCTGCTTGAGACTTTTGTTTTTCTCTATTGATTCGTTCAGCACGAATAGCTGCAACTTGTATAGGATTTAAAGGTTGATCATAATTGATTCCATTATCTACTAAAACTTGAGCGTGCTTTGGATTTTTACCAGCAGGGTTGTTCACATACCATGATTTTAATGTTGGTGTTCTTTTATTAGAGACAGTCTTTATTGTTTCAAATCTACTGTTATATAAACTGGTAAAAGATGCATTATTATCTTGAATATATAACTGACTGGTTCTCATTGGTCTGTTATTTTTAGTCTGTAAAATATTAAATGATGATTTTAATTTCATGTTTTAAACAGTATGCTTATAAATTATAAACCTTACTTCTTATAGCATTATTTTAATATTAAAAAATATATAAATAAATAGTGAATAGTATATTAAAATTTATATAAAAATCTCCTTGCAAAATCACTATAATAATTTATTAACTAATAAGATATGATATTCTATTTATATGCAAGAAAAATATAGAAAAAGTCATGAAAGTACTTCAAACTATAAAATCTTGAAATGACTTAAGAAAAAATTGTAAGAAATTATCAAGATCAGATAATTTAAATAAATGTAGCAACAAGCTACTGTGAAGATGTAAAAATTAATCTATTCTATTTTAAATATCATACCAAATTTTACCTTATATATTCCTTTTGATTTTTTCTGTTTCTTTGGATTAGTGTCATACAAAATTTTTCCTTCTTCACGTGGAACAATGACACTCTCATACCTATTTTTGCATTGTTTTGGAGAACGGAAAATTCTGCTTATAGAATTCACAACATCTGCAACCAGATCCCAATTTGGAATATGAGCAGGAGATAACACAGTTAAATTCAAAGGCAAGTCTTGCAGATTTTGAATTATCTATGAAATATTTTAAAAATTTTATTAACAAATGAATTACACAGAATAACATTTTTCTTCTACACTATTAATTTTTAGTACAAAATACAAATGAGAAGAATTGATAAATTTTTTAAAATAAATATATTTGAAATTTATTATAACACATTCATATTTTTTTAAACTTTTACCTGAAGAATTGCCCAATCTTCATGAATTAGCCATTCTGGGCTGTCTTGATCTGTGTCAACAGTTGGTTTATTCACAACAACTGGAGTATGTTTCACACTGGTCAAACCCAAACCTAATGATTTAGAATATGTAGTGGTACTCATCATAATGCCTTTTACTTTCTGAAGTTTGGCTTCTCTTCGCATTTTTAGAATTGCTGCAGTAGGACGATCAAACAGAGAACGTGGAATATGAACTGTTTCCTCTTTGCGAACTTTCTGTTTTCTTGTTGTAGTTACTATTTTATTAATAAAATTCAAATATAAGATTACACAAAAATAAAAATTAAACATAATTTATTCATTATATTTATAATAAAGGCATCCTCTACTTAATGTCAGTAATCCATTCCTGAAAATTAGACATTCTGTGAGAAAATGTTAACTGATAAGTCTATTTTCTATTGTAATAATTGAGAAAAATTATAACTCAACATAGCATTAATCAAAAACTCTCAACTAATTTCTGAAAACATAACTGAAGTATGCTGATATATATGTTACAAGTTATCATATTAGGATATAAAATGTTTAATGCATTGCCTTCTGATCACCAAATAATTAACACAATTGTTAATAAATAGTTGCTTTGTATATAGTAACATGTAAAATTTATATATTGTATCATTTATGAATAAATACTGCATAGCAATAAGAAAATTTGTTTTTAAAAAAAGGCAAACAAATATTAAGTTTCAACACATTCTTAACATTTCTGTTAGTTCTATAAATTTAATAATTAACTGACTAGTGTTACTGATGTCTGAAAACATGTTTAGGTGGTATTGGTATGATATAACTTATGATTCCTCTTCCAGTGCCATCTACATTCAACAAACATATTCTCTTTCTTGACACTTAGATCATTTAGAATCACATTTTTATGTGATTTTTCACCAATTATATTTAAAATGTAATTTAAAAGTTTTCCCATATATTTTGTGAACAATAATGCACTGAATTTTTTGGAATTAAGCAAAAATTTTCTTATATACACACTGGAAAAAAACAGTTGAGAGAAACATACTTCTATGAAGTTTAAGTATTATAAACCAAAAGATGTTCTAATGAAAAAATCTTAAGTGTGGGATGCCTACATTCTGTGAGGCCCAGGAAATAGCCCCTCCCCCTAAAAAAAGGAAAGATATGTAAAAATTTGTTATGTTAAATCGTCAGGAAAGCAAATTATAAGTGTCGAATCGGCGACACCCAACTTTGACGTCGACGCTCATCAAAAGTTGACGGGAAAACAAAATTTTAGATATAAAAGAAGAAATTTAAAATATTAAAAGTTAAGACGCAGTTTAGAAAGCAAAACGAAACTTGATAAAAAAATGTCTAGATGAGCGAAGGTGTCATAGTTAACAATTAAACGATCAGATTCGAAAAGATGGTGTCGGATAAACCATCTCCAACCGACCTTTTCCACAAACTTAACGAAGCTCCATTTACACCTGGAGACAGGTGGATGACCAATTGGAAAACGGTGATGTAAGATCTATCCAATTGACAAGGAGCCAATTGCAAAAATCCTATAAAAACGCAAAATTCAAGGACATCGGGACTTCCACTAAGACTTCCTCTAAGACTTTTCCACCTAGACTACATGTTGTGTTCGTTTATTGACAGCTGTTGTGCTTTTTTTTCATCTTTTGTGTGCTGTCACTGCAGATCTCGAACTTCTCACTCGACGCAGTCACGGGGCCCCTCCAGCATAGGACCAGATCGACACCGAAACCAACTTACGAAGACAACCCGAAGTTCTGAACTTAAGGACCTTTGCCAACAAAAATTATGTAAGCATTATCATCCGGAATAAACGGTTTACCTTTGTAAACACTTGTCTTTGCTGCCTTTAAAAACCGCCACCCACATACGCTAAGACCTTAGACCATCCCGACGGTAGGGAATAAAAATCTCCCCCCAATCGGCGTTCTTACAATTTCAATTAAATTAAAATATGTTATAAACCAAAAAAATTTTAAAAACAGTTTATCTACATATTCTAAAATTTATAAACTTCCTTACAGCAGATTCAAAATGAATATCACTAGAAGAAAAATAATCAAAAATGTTTTATTTATTATCTAATCAAATTACATGTAGAATATTTATTTACGTTATCAAAATGTATGCTTTTAATTGTAAAATATGTCCATTAAAATATAATTTAATTTTTACCAATAAATAAAATTTCAATCAAAGTCTACATAAAAATATAATTAAATATTTTTTACAATTAAAAAAGTAATTAATAAGTTTTCATACCTGTTACTGTATTATCAACCTTCAGACGTTTTGTTTCTTTTTTTACATATATTGGAGGAAGCTGTGATTCAGGCATTATTGTGTGTTCATAAAGAAATCCCATACTGTAATCAATATACAAGTCATTTTCTTCTTGTGGTGGTGTTGGAGGTGCCCATATCTAATATTTGAATGACAATAAAATATTAGTTAAATAACTAAAATTTTAGATTCCTCATTGAAGAGAATGTATTGATAATTAAGAATAAAAAATCAAAAGTTGTTAACAGTATAAATATTCACAGTTAATTATATAGTTAAATATTATGTAACTAATATAATCTGACGTTATTATCATATGATTTTCTTTACTTTTCATTAATGCACTTTTATTTTAAACCCTAAAAGTCATCCTGTATTGATTATTAAATTGTATTACAAATGCTTCATTAAAGTGTATTTAATATGCCTCAAAAAGCATAAATACAACATAAAAAAAAGACAATCTTACACTGTGTTGTCCACATGGCCCAAGTGGAAGGCTCAATTGTAAAGTGGGAGGAGGCCAACATCATACAACCAGTGCATTCACCATTGTTAGAGACAAGTACAGAACAGTTAGAAATATATAGAAGGAAGTTAATGGACAGGTGTCCAAATGCTAGGGATGCTGAAAGATTACCATCAGCATGGAAATACATCATACAGGAAAAACTAAAAAATGCCAGTTTATAGATAGCCCTTCGATCAAAGAAGCAGTATTACATTTTCATTTCTGGCTTCTCATTACATATTAACACATTTGTAGTAATTATATTTTGTTTCATTTTTTATTACAGTAGAACCTCGAAAACTCGGCTCTCGATAACCCGGCACTCCGGATAACTCGGCCACACCCTGGCAGGGCAAAAAAATCCTTAGTTAATTAATTTTCATTATAGACAGCTTTATAAAAGTATAAAAGCTCTCATAAAGTATTTTTCTGAGGTCTGTCTTATCAGGTAAATTACTGTACACAGTGTATTCATTAATTTTCATTTTCATGTAGTAAAGGCTCTATGCCTTCATAAAGGACGTACTTTTCCTTTGTTTAAGGGTATTTGGGCAGTTTATTCTCTGTTATATTCTCAAGTAAACAATACATACAAGTACAGTATAGTATTTTCTGAGGAAACACTCATACTTATTTTTTTTAACCCCATTCCCGATAACCCGGCATTTTCACAAACTCGGCCACTCTTCAGTCCACAATAGGCCGAGTTTTTGAGGTTCTACTGTATTAATTTAATTTGATTTTGTGTAATGCTCATCTTTTTAAAATTGTTTTATGTTCTTTTCTTCATATTTAAATTTATTATATTCAAAATACCGTTGGAATGTTGTATTCTAATGATTGAATGTAATAATGCTTGAGGATTGCTTGTAGAACAAGGAAAAACGATTGTAATTATTAAATGTTTTCTTTGGCAAAATGAAGTGTTGTATGTGGTTTATCTTACAGTTCTTCAAATTAATACAGTGGGTGATCAGTTAACGAACATAATCCGTTCCAAGACTTTGTTCGCTATCCAAATTGTTCGTTAACTGATTATCAATTTACCATAGGTTTCTATGGGAATTTGATTAATTGATTCTGGAGACTCCCAAAGAATAAAAAATATATACTTTCTTACTATGTTTATTCATATGTAATAATAAAAATACATATATACATGGGTCTTGCATTTTTATTTGTCAGGTTTTTTCTGTTTGTGGCGGTTAAAGAATCTGTCCAATGTTGATTGCTTTTCTGTCTTCTTCATGATTTTTCAGAAGTAATTAATTACATTGTAATTGTAGAGATCCCTAAGCCTATTAACCTTAACCTGGTTTGGATGCCATTTTAAGACCACTGTTCTGACATCCTCCCACTTCAAAAGATCTTTAATTAATAGCAGATATTGGCATAAATCCACTTTTTCAGAAAAAAACATAAAAGAATTTTTCTATCAGAAATATAAAAGGCTGGAATTACAAGGGAGAATTTCAAAGTTCGGGGGAATACTATCTGATCAGTATATACTGGGTTGAACATTGATGTCAACGTCTCCCACACTCCGAAACGTTTCGAACTGTTGCCTGAAGATAAAGGAAGACCAATCGGTATTTGTTATTTTATATTGCTTCTTCTTGTGTTTGTTCAGTGAAGTGTTCGTTGTCCGATCATAAAAATCGTTCACAAAAGTGTTCATTATCCGATTTGTTCGTTAACNAGTTGTATTGTTCTGTTATCCTCATCGAGATAAAAATCTTGTACTAAATAAATTGAGAATAAAAATAATAATTTTTGAAATTTAATTGCTTTTTGTTCTTTCAATCAAGTTATTTCTGAAGGCAGAACTGAACAAACCTGAAAGTGTTTAAGACATTAAAAGATATTTAATCTTAAAAGGATTTATGTAGAAGTTGTTTAAAATTTAAATTGTGATTAAAACTGTCATTAATGGATTGAAGCATTAATAAACTTTATGTAATCACTCTTTGATGTCTGTTTTGTAAAAGTGTAATTTTGAACAATTTTTGTTATATATTTTTTTTAGTGAAGAAATTAAAAAACAAAATTAATATACTTTTATAATTATTATATTTCCTTGATTAAATCCTGGGATTTTACTTTTAAAATGTACTTATCTCTGGTGTTTATATAAGTGTAAACTCCAGTCTCAAAAAAGACTCAAGAGTCCTATTTGAGACGGGGGTTTACACTTGAGTAGGTAAAATTGGAAGAAACACCTTAATTACTCATACATATTTTGAGCTATCAAAACCATTTATTGACTGTATAACATTTGACATAATTACTGTCTTCATAGTTAACTTGATTCAGTGTCTTCCAATTCAGTTATTACAATGTCATGCATATATGTTTCAAAGCCATTAAAGAAATCAAGGTATTGACTACCATCTTCTCACAAAACTCACTATCTCTTTCCAATTGGAGTTTTCCTACTTACCATTTGGCATCTTGACTTTTGAAATAGTGCTAGCCAATGCTAGACAATTTAAAAGGGTAGAATTTTATTTAAACTTCTTACTTGCCGTTTTAGATTACATTAACCTATACAGTGCAGTACTTCAATATGTTTTCCATGCTTTTCAGCCTGGCATTTAATCAAGGAAATACAGTATTTATGTAATAGACATTATTCATAAATATTTATCTATAATATTACAGATAAATAAATAAAAAAAATGCTTAAAATATGAAAGAAAAAAATTTGAAATGATATTGATAACTTTTAGAAAAATTGTTATTTATTAATTAAAACAAAATATTTTTTAAATATGACATATCAGAACACAATCAACTCCAGTTTTTCAAACGATAGAAAATAAAATCACTTTTGTTTCTTTTGTTTTTTTTTTTGTTTCTTTTTTTACTCTTACTGCCATGTAGGCATTAACAGGTTCTCTTCTTTTGTTCTTTACAAAAGCTATTATTCTTCAAAGACTTTTCAAAATAATATCACTCATGTTTTGATAGTTTTTATAATTATATAAAAGGTTCTGTAGCCAAATCAAATTTTTTATATGGTATATCATTCTCCTTAGTGTAAAACCATAATGTAGCAGTTTTCAAGTTCTTAAGCTTTTTTATAGCATAGAAATATCTGAAATCATAGCTTAATTTCAGTGTTTAATTTTCCTTCACTTTGTGAACATTTTTAAAAAAACTTTTTAAAATATGGTGTTATCTACATTATTATTATTATTATTATTATTATTTTAAATCAAAAAGATTTATTTTAGATTTTTTGCCACAAAATCTGAATCTTAAAAAAATAAATGAAACTTCAAATACATTTTAGCCCAGGAATGCACCTGCAATTATCTATTGTGCAACAGTTGAAAATACAATAATACTATCTCCATTTTTTTACATTTGCAAGAGATAAAAAAAACAATTTTTTTCAGACTTTTTAAAGATTGGACAGTAGTTTAAAAAATTTTAAACTAATTTTTTAATAATTAAACTTTGATTTTGCTGCCAATTGTACTGAAAATTATTGCAGAATTTTTTGTAACTATTTCAATCAAAACTTGCCATTAAAAAAAATTTCCTACTTTTTAAAACAGAGGTTAAAAAAATAAAAATAATGATTTTCAATCTTTTTTAATTGCAATTTCAATTTTTCTACCAAAAATATAGGTTTATATCATTACTAAACCTTAATATTATTACATTGTATCCTACTACTGAGGAAATCTTTATTTTAGATAATTTTTAATGTTAGACAAAAACAGGAATAAGCCATCAGTTACCACACTTATTATTATAATTTTTTCATTCATATAGAAAGTGAAACAGGAAAGGTAAGCTTTTATGCTCTGTCTATAACTTTTATGATTTATTTTATTATTGAACTAGGGCAAATAACTTTTCAAATCTAAATTTTTTTTATTTCAAATGCCTGAAACTAATGTAAAACAATATAAATGAGCTAAATGTAATTTTACAATTTGGATATAGGAAATGAATATACTCAGAGATAAAAGCAAAAATATTATCCAAAATTTCAAAGAAAGAAGTATCTTTGGGAGATATCTTATGCAATAAATGTTGCAAGTTGCATATCTAAAAACATGAAAGAAACTGAGTGAAGCAATAAGTCTTGTAATAGATTCGTGACAATATTCTTTTTACAATCAGCAATTGTCAATATTTTTATCACAATCATCTGCTTCTTAAAGTTCAAATTTATCAAAATACATAATACAAAATCCACAAATTGAATACATAGAAATGTCATTTATCAAGAGTTGTTTCAAGTTGCAAAAACTGTTTCATTTGTGGATTATCAACTAAAATTATTAATCTCTATTTGACAGCAATCCTTTATAAAGAGCATTTATGCCTCCAGGAAATCATTTCTACCCAGTCATTTAATAAAGATAAGATTGCAATATCTTCAAATATCAATGTACTAGATGGACAGCTGAAGCAGTTAAAGTGTTCACCTATCATTGTCCCAGATATGTTGGTCCCTCTCCTTCACTACCTAGCTTGCTTCAATGCAGACCTGGCCAAACATAATAGGTTTGAAAAAGATATTTTTAGTATCCACAGAGAATAAGGCCTGGAATGCAGATACAATTTTCTGTCACAGGATTGTTAGTCATAAAAATGGGAGGGAAACAGTTTTTAATACAAATGCATATATAAACCACCAAATAATCATAGTGATTAAAAAGATTAAAAATTAAAGATGCAACCTACATACAGTAGATCTGATTGTATTCTTTTAGCCTAAGAATATACCAGCAATTATCTATTGTGTAACAGAAAATTGCATGTGCATTCTTAGGCTAAAAAAAAAAAAAAGACTGAAAAAGTTACAAAAAATTCCACAATAATACAATTTGGTGACAAAATCAAATTTTGGTTATTAATTTAAAAAATTTGTTTTTAATTACCATCCCTATCTTAAAAAAATGTATTAAAAAATATTTTTCATCTCTTGGAAACATTTATAGAAAAAAAATATGGAGACGGTACTGACATATTTTCAAACAGAAAAATGTATTCAAAATTTTATTTATGTTTCTTAAATTTTGATTTTACACCAAAAAATTTAAAATAAATTTTTTCAGATTAAAATGATAATGTAGCTGACACATTTTTAAAAATGTTCATAAAGTGAAAAAAAATTAAACACAAAAAAATTGCATTCTCCTCAGCTTCTATGGGATGAAATGGATTAAAGACTTAAAATTTGCTATATTATGATTTTACACCAAGGAAAATGATATACCATTTAATTCAATTTGGTTTGAAGCATTTTTCACATGCTTATCTGGCTAGGCTCTTTTGGTGTGTTATTTGATATAGAACATAAATGAAATTTTTAATAAACAAATAAAATATTCAATGTTGTTAAATTGAAAAAAATAACTAATATCTTTCATTAATAAACTATCCATAAACTTTCATCTAACAGATAACATTTATGTCATCAGATAAACTTCAAGCAATGTTCAGAATATAGAATATAAAATATACACCATCATTCACAATTGGTATTGCTGGCAATGAGAATTTTTAAACTTTGAGATAGTTTCATAAATGAATGTTATAATTAAATTTAAACTATTCACATATTTACATAAAATCAATTGTATAATTATCATGATGTAGCTATGGTTAAAATTATGAAAAAAACAAAATAAAATCAAGTTTGCAGATATAGTAAAAGAAGCAATAAAATTACATTTATATGTTTACATTACATTAAATACAGTGAAGTTAATATTTTACATATATTAATATATGAACATATTAGTTTACATAATAATATATGTAAATATATAATTTATTCCAAAGTTTGAGAGAAATTTTTAGTTTGATATGAAAAAATTTTGTTTGATTATACATTTAACGTATTGCATATTAAAATATATAGTTATTTTTACTAAGAAACAATGACAAAGTCAATTGCAAAACAATAATAAATTAATACCATTTAGATTTCTAGAATTCCAGACATGTTTCAAATAGTACAGTTTTTATTATATAATTACAAACAAGATTCAAAAAGGACAGAAAACAGCACAGTTCAGCCATTTCACGAATTTTGATCAAGCAACATATAGTATTTGAAAGGGGCTCTATAAGCTTAAAAAAAATTTACTCTAATGATATCTTGAGATAATGTGTATTAAAAAAAATTTCAATCATAAGCATCATTAAACTAATTTTATAACAATATTTCTGTATTCCATAATCTGAGGTACACTCAGTTTACAGTATCTTGGATAATTTGGACTTTACTGTATTTCACTACTTAATTTCTTCTGCGGCAATTTGAAAAAATTGTAGACCATTGCCTTAATCTCGAGAACAGAGTTAGATAGATGAAAGTCATGACCAGATATGAAAAACTTAGGTGCAGGAGACCCCAATTAACTAAATACGAACTTCCAGTACAAATGGAAGTCATGCTATTTCAATTCAAAAATTTTCTCCTGAAAGGAGTTAAGATAGGTGAGTGGCATAACTCAGAAAAAGTATGATGTATAGGGGCAAGAGACACTACTAATTTGAGGTAGAGAGCATATACAGGTAACCCCCGTATAACACGGCACTTCTATAGCACGGATTCACTCTAACACGGTTCGAGAATTGATACCATCCCCCGTATAACACGGTACTTTTATAGCACAGATTTACTCTGACACGGTTCGAGAATTGGGTAAAACCCTCGTACAACAGTAAATGTAATAAATTTTTACATACTTAAGTAATAATAGTTCACGAAAATTATTATTTTCGTGAACTATTAGTACTTAAGTATGTAAATTTTCTCTTCTCGCCTTCTGTCGATACACGTGGTCCTTCTCGAAACTTGTTTCAATGTTGCCAGATCGCGACGCTTCTGCTTCTGATGTTGCCGAATGTTTTTCCCTTATTCCATACTTGCTTTATTCTTCATAAGTGCTTAGCACCATATAAGGAAATTTATAAAGACCTTTTAACTAGAAGCAAGCAATCTAAAATTACATACATTTTGCAAAAGGTAAAGCATGGATCTGAAGATAATGCAGAAAAATGCTCAGAGGATAAGGATAACTTGCCAAAAAGAAAATGCTCTCGGTTAATTAATAGTGCTTTTAGTGATGACGAAGAAAACATTGTTTAATTTATATTAATATGTATCACTTTAAAAAATTTTAATGAAGATATTTATCTTAATTATGAAAATACACTAGCATGTCTTTTAATTTTTGGAACCTAACCCTCCTTTTCTTATTAGTTCTTTGTTTCGTATAACACGGCAATTTTTTGGAACGTAACTACCATGTTATACGGGGGTTACCTGTATTTTAAATTTAAAATATGATTAAAAATTTCTGCCTGGCATTTTGACAATGTCACAATAAATAATTGCTCATTATAATTTATATATTTTACATATGTCATAATTAACACATTATGGATACCATATGATTTACTGTTAATAATAATTTTGCCAAATACAAATTTAACCCTACTGTACTCAAAAAAGTAAACTTTTCATTTGCATTTTATTTGCACAGATGATTAATCTTTTAAGAAATTTTAAATAATTTTATAATCTGATGTAAATTAATAAAAAATGTTTTTATTACTAAATTATTTTGGAATTTCTTCTGAAATTCATTAAAAACTTTGTTTCTGATCTAATCACTAAAGAAAAAAATATGATAGTTGTTTTATATTTGAGAATTATTATTCTTTATCCAAGTCTAATTTTATCATTTAACGTTTTTTTACATTATAATAACTAATAGTAAACTGTATCATTATTAGAAACAGTTTTTAATGTAAGCATATACTAAAACAGCTATCCTGACTAAAATCTTTTTATTATAATAGTATTGTTTTATTTTAGTACAACTGCACATTCTATCAGATATGTAAATTTTAATTCTAAATCTAAAACTTAGTACCACTTTGTTTTTGCTTACTTTACAAGTTGTTTTTTTTCCATATGTATTTTATTATTCTGTTTTCAAAAATTGATTTTAAAAATATAATTTATTAACAATTATATTTATTAAATTTGTGAATTCTTAAATAGTATTTTAATAATTTAATAAAATTTAATAATTAAATTTTAATAATTTAATAAAGAAAAATGTCTAACTTACTGCTAACATTAAAAATGGTCATCAATATATTGTTCTATTTATCTATAGAACTTAGAATTTTGTAAGCCATAAATAATGATCTTAGAAATGGAAGTAAAGAATGAAGATTCTAAGATCATCATATTTAAAATTTAATATTCACTTTTGCAATAAGTATGGTACAAAATACTATTATTATAAAATATTACCAGTTTGTTATTTTTAATGAGAACAATGTGGTCTTTCAAAATTTAGTAACTCAGATCAAAGAGCAACTATGTCAAAAGAAAAAATTCTCTTGATATCTTCCTTGCAACTGTCAAGTAAATTAACTCAATGCTAATTTTATCTAATGCCAAAAATGCAAATGCTAAAATAGCTTTCATTTTGAGATTAGTACTACTACATAAGATATCAAATTGAAACTATTGGTTTCTGGTTTGAATGCAATTTTGACCTTTTTTACATAAATATATGGATATGTATAATACAAAGAATTATGAATTCACTATAAGACTTGCTATAAAATTCAACATTTTCAACAATAAAACCAATTTTCAAAGACTATCGGATGGATGCATATAAATGAAATTGTGATATATTATATTGTGTATGATGCTTTGGATAACTTACAAATTTATGAATTTCTATCAACTCTCATTGCTAGTTATTGATTAATTGCAACTATGAATTATTGCACTGGCTATTTGTAATTATGGAAACTCAAGGTTTCATGGACTGAAAAAACTAGCCTGAGAGGCCAATCTTACATACACTTTACTTATAAATAAAGCAATAAAACTGGTATTACATTAGTATATGGAAAATATTCATGAAATAAATTGAAATTAATATACAGTAGAATCTTGTTTTAACAAATTGCTTGGGCCACTGAAAATCATCCATATTGCAAACCACAGATTTCTTGCATACCCAGGAAAATATCCATTTCTATTTTTTAACCCCCTACATATGAGAAATACCTGTACTTGAAATTATTTAGTCTCTTGATATCTCTATTCTTTATTCTAAAGAAATACATATGTTACAAAGTCATACATTATGCCATATGTATGCGCAACAAAGATAACTGAAACTGTATACTGTAAGCACAAAAAGAGGCAAATTACATATGCTCATTTGTATTTCAAATGACTTCATGATTTGTTAAAAAAAAACATCCATCTTGGTTTGTTTTGATGCCATTTCTCTGCCTACTGAACATAACTGCTTGATATTAGCAATGTTGTGTACAGCCTGTTCATTTATGCTGACACTCGTCAGGAATGTCATCACATCTTGGAAAGACGCAACATCCTTGTTAAATTTCAGCACTACACTTGGAGCATGGCCAGAATATTCACCAGGTTCCTACTCAATTGAATCAGCCTGCTGACTCAATTCTTCAATTGTACATATCCAAGATGTAACAAGTACATCATCAAACTCTACAAATTCCTAGAAACACCCAAATATTAACTAAAAGTTGAAAAAGCAAGAAGTTAACAATAGATAGGGCTAGAAAAATCTGTTATTCTGAGTTATGAATTGCTAAAAGCAGGTAAAATTACATTTATTTGGCAGGACATGGGGAAATAATCCATTTTAAAATGAGACTCTACTGAACTTATTAATTATCAAATGTTTTACTAACCAAAACTTTAATAGTATTACCACAAACATCGTAAAATATGTTTTATCAGACTCATAAGAGAAGAAAATATCAGTCAGTTATTATTTTTTATTAAAAAATAAATACGTAACTAATCACTTTTTATTTGTTAAATTTTAAGATAATTGTTTAAATCTATGCTTCTCAGTCATCTAAGATTGTAGTAATAGTTCTAATATCTTATGAAACAGTACAATACTTTAACTTTATTGTATATGTAGAAAGCATTCTATAGAAATAAATATAAACGATAAATGAATAATTAGGAAAATAATAATATACTGTATAAAAGTCTAATAGAATGGGCAAAGTCATATTTAGACATCTCTGTAAACATCTTTTTAGAATTTGTTGTGGACTACAGTGGTCCACCACACTACCATTTTGAATAATTAACTAAACTCATATCCAGTTTAATTGCAATCCTTGACTTAAAACTCTCTAAAATATAACAATCAATAAAGAAGATCCCAACTGTTTTCTCAAATTTAATACTATTTTATTATTAATATAAAAATTAATAACTATAAATAGTTGGAATCTTGTAGAATAACTTCCAGAAAATTGTATCAAAAACCCAAAAAGCACTGGCTAGAATTCCTTAGAAACAGAAGGCAATTATTTTATCTTTTTTAAAATTCCTATTGTAGTCAAGGCTATAAAAGCTTTGTTCTGACTTGTGACATGTGTATGAATACAGAAAAAAAATTTTTTTAGAAGCATATTATATGGCTGTAGTTTTAAATATCTTTCATAATTTTCTTTACTTTTTTAAAATTATTT